>NC_079519.1:16295866-16315254 GCF_000801105.2 Raphanus sativus
AGGCAAGATATCGAACCTCAGGTAGCTTATGATGGGAGTCATCCAGGTCTCTCCTTCGTCTACTACGGATACTTCCTCAGGCTCCGTCTCCTTTTCTGTTGCGGGCCATTGGAGTACTAGCAGTGGGATGCGCATATGACTCGTGGTTTCTAGGGCGGACCCTAGATTAGCTAGAGCGTCGGCTTGGGAGTTGTGCTCCCTAGGGATCTGGGTGAGCTTACAGTGTCGGAACATGTCGAGTAGTCGCTTAGCCACGGATAGGTACATGATCATACTCGGATCTTTCGCCTGGTAGTCGCCTTGGACTTGACTTATGATCAATTGTGAGTCGCTGAAGACCTGGATGTCTTCTACTCCCATATGTTTGGCAAGTGTCAGCCCTGCTATTAGAGCTTCGTATTCAGCCTCATTGTTCGTTGCTTTGAAGTTGCATCGCACAACCCTTGAAGCTGATTCCCCCGTAGGGGAAGTTAGGTTTAGTCCCACGCATGCGTCCCTTACCTTACAAGACCCATCAACGTACATTGTCCATTCGCCTTTCTCCCCTTCGCTATCACGAAGCTTTACCTCTTGTTCCAGGGCTTGAAGCATGGTAGGAGAGAATTCGGCTACGAAATCTGTCAAGACTTTTGATTTGATAGTCGTTGCAGGTCGGAAGATCACATCATACTCTCCTAGCTCTATGGCCCATTTTGCTAGTCGACCGGACACTTCCGGCTTATGAAGGGCTGCTTTGATGGGGAAGGAGGTGACCACCACGATTTGATGAGCCTGAAAGTAGAGGCGTAGCTTTCGAGCCGCGTTAACTAAAGCGAGGGCCAGCTTCTCGAGATGGCTATAGCGGGTCTCCGAGTCCAGTAGCGACTTGCTCATGTAGTAGATAGGATGTTGCTTCTTTCCTTCTTTCCTTACCAAGACCGCACTGACTGCATGCTCTGATACTGCCAGATAGAGCAATAGGACTTCCCCTTCCAAGGGCTTTGAGAGGAGAGGTGGAGTAGTGAGATAGGCCTTGAGGTCGGATATGGCTTGCTCACATTTATCGGTCCATTGGAAGTCCTTGGGGTCCTTCAAGGTTTCGAAGAAGGCATGCGACTTGTCGGACAGTCTGGAGATGAACCTACTCAGGGCGGCCATCCTTCCCGTCAGTCTTTGAACCTCCTTGACGTTACGAGGGGAATGTATCACCTGGATTGCTCTCATTTGCTATGGGTTTGCTTCAATGCCCTTGTGGGTGACTATATACCCCAGGAACTTCCCAGAGCTTACCCCAAACGAGCACTTTGAAGGGTTCAGCTTCATGTTGTACCTCCTGAGAGTGGTGAAGGCTTGTTGAAGGTGTGAGATATGATCCTCAGCGTCTAGGGACTTCACCAGCATATCATCGATATAGACCTCCATGGTCTGCCCTATCTGATCGGCGAACATCATGTTGACAAGGCTCTGATAGGTCGAACCTGCGTTCATCAATCCGAAAGGCATGACCTTGTAACAGTATATGCCCCTTGAGGTCATAAACGAGGTCTTCTCTTGATTGTCAGGATGCATTAGGATATGGTTGTATCCGGAGAATGCATCCATGAAACTCATCAGCTGATGACCAGCGGTTGCATCGACTAGCTTGTCGATGTGAGGCAAGGGGGAGGGGTCTTTAGGACAGGATTTATTAACGTCCGTGAAGTCGATACAGACTGTCCACTTCCCATTCTTCTTCCTAACGACCACTACATTAGCTAGCCATTCCGGGTATTGCACCTCTCGTATGAATCCGGCATCCAGTAGATTATTGACCTCTTCGTTGATTATCTCGTCCCTTTCAGGGGCGAACTTTCTCCTCTTCTGTCTGACAGGAGGGTGCATTGGATCCACTTGGAGTTGATGAATGATGACGTCGGGATCAATTCCAGGCATGTCCTCGTGGGACCAGGCGAAGCAGTCGGAGGTGGATCTCAAGAAGTCGACCAATCTCCTTCTTGGTCCCTCTGGAAGTTTGGAGCCTATCTTTAAGTTTCGACCCAAGTCCCCTTCTATGAGTGGAACCTCATCCATTTCTTCCACTTCCGGCTCTTCGGTATGCAGGGCCGGAAGCTTCTTCTGTAATTGCTATAAGACCTGGGTCTTCTCCTTCAAGGTAGTCTGATATCAGGACCTGGCATTTTCCTGATCTCCCTTGACCGCCTTAATGCCCCATGGAGTTGGAAACTTGACCAGTTGATGCAAAGTCAAAGGTACAGCTCCCTTGTCGTGGATCCAAGGCCTTCCTAGTATCACATTATACGATGAAGGGCAGTCGACAACTAGGAATTTCGTGGCCTGATTTATCCTCTCGGCATACACGGGGAGAAGAACTTCTCCTAAGGTTTGCTTTACCTCTCCACTGAAGCCTACAAGGGGAGTCGCCTTTCTAGTTCCAACCCTAGGTTGGCGAAGGCCGAATGGAAGATAATTTTGCTGGAGCTTCCATTGTCTACCAATATTCGCTTGACCAAGCAGTTCGCTATGGTAAGTGAAATGACAAGGGCGTCATGAAGAGGAGCTAGGACCCTTTCCTGCTGCCTCGCGGTGAAGCTGATCTCGTCTGTTCCGAAGAGCAGGTGCTTAGGACCCTCGGCTTCTTGGCCATTCCTAGCGTTGCGAGTACTTCTCTTGGCAGAGGCACTACTGATTCCGCTTACTTCCGATCCGCCTGAGATGACATGGATCACCCGGTCTTGCTGTGGTGGCAATGCGGGAGCTGCTTCGGTAGGGAGACCGGGACCTTCCTTATTCATAAGGTTCTTGGCCTTGTCTGAGAGGAACTCCCTTAGGTAGCCTTTCTTGAGAAGCTCGGCGACTTCCATCTTCAGGGCTATACAATCTTCCGTAGTATGACCATGTTCACTGTGGAACTCGCACCACCGCTTGGGGTTTCGATTAGCCTATGAGGCCTTCTTCTTAGGGGGCCATTTGACTTGAGGACCCATTTGTCGCAGGACACCGATTAGCTCCGGCTTTGATATCGCAAGATGGGAGATATCGGGCCATGTGGATACCATCATTCCTTCGGATCTAGGCAAAGGGCGATGCTGATACCTGCCCATGCTCGGGTTTCTAGTCTCCCTAGCGGACTTGGGATGAGAGGGCTCATCACGATCATTCCTAGTTGGCTTTAAGGACTTCTGATCGTACTTCGGATAGGTCTTGGCCCTACTTGCAACATCTTCTTCCCATCTTACTTGAGCCCAGGCACGGGATAATACGTCCTCCATAGTCTTGCACTTGTATTTGATCAGCTCCTTGTAGAGATCTCCCTCCGGAAGTAGACCCCGCTTGAAGGCCGAGATAGCCGTATCAGCGTTGCACTCAGAGATAGCCACCTTCTCTTGGTTGAAGCGTGCTATGTAGGAACGAAAAGGTTCGTTCCTATGCTAGAGGACTTCATAGAGGTCATCTGAGTTTTTCTCTAGGTTGCGACTACTAGTGAATTGCTCTACGAACTTGTCGCTAAGGACTGCAAAGGACTTGATGGACTTGGTAGGAAGATTGATGTACCACTGGAGAGCAGGGCCAGTCAAGGTTGATCTGAATCCCTTGCACATGGTAGCTTCCCGTGCATCCCGGGGGATTGCTACGGCTAGCATGCGTTGCTTGTACTGAGCGATGTGATTGTCAGGATCTCCAGTACCCTCATACATCTTTATGCTCGGGAAAGAGAACTTGCGTGGCATCTCCACCGAAGCAATCTCTTCCATGAAAGGTGTATCGGAATAGAACCCTGGATTACTCCTCCGAATAGGGGGAGCTACCCCTGGGAGCCTTTCTACCATAGATTGAATGATGCCGAACCTTTCGGAAACCACCTTTTCTAGGTAGGCGGCTAGAGCCGGGTCCGAGATCCCAGGATCATCGGGTGAGTACTCGTCATCTTCCATCGGAATCGCTATCCACTTGTACTCGGCTTGCGTCGTGAGCAGCTTCACGTTCCTCGGGTTCATCGTTAGCGGAGACGGGTCGGTGAGGCGCTCTTTCACCGTCGCGTGGAGTGTTGAGCAAAGCCATGGGTCGAACCCTAGTTCGAGACCGCTTTCGCTTGTTGCTGGTTTCACCGAGGGTATGGTTTTCTTGTCGGAGGACAAGATTCTCCGCCTCTATGGCGTCTAGCTTCTCGGCGCTCTGCTGTAGTTGCTTGGAGTGTTCTCCAAGTTGGTCTTTTAGGGTTTGAACTTCTAGAAGAAGTTCATGACCTCCGGGCGTGGTCTCCCGAGCTTTGTGAAGATCGGTAACCTGACTTTGAAGGATCTCGAGCCGGTTGAGGAGTTTGATCTCCCTCGGGGTCATCTCTGCTTGGTTAGTATCGTCCTCTAGTGCCATCGTCACGTAGTTGGATTACCCCCCTCCTTCTAGCACCAAACTGTTAGGGTATTTTTGTGTAGGTTCGATTGAGTACTACGGAACACTAGAAGATTTGTATGAAAGCAAGAGATTAGACTAGAAGAGATGTTTTATTGAGTTTATGATTCGGGAATACAACGTCTTGGTGTATAAACCTTAGTCTTTGTTGCCTAAACTCTAATCTCTTAGTCTAGAATTGTCGATCCCTTATTCTAGGGTTTGGGCTCCCCTTTAATAGTTGTAGATGTCGGCTTCAAGTAATAGAACTCTTCCATAATCAGAAAAATGGAAGTTTCCCCTTAGGCGGAAAACTTCTATTTTGCTTCAAGGGTCGATCTGATCAAGGTGGTCGGACCTATGGCAGGGTTGGTCCCTGGTTTTCTTCTTGAGCAAGGGTCCGGAAGTCGAGGGCCTATCCGGAAGCTGGAGAAAACTTATGTCTGGATATTTTTCCCCAACAAGTTTTTTTCCTCTCAAGTCAGCGTATTCTCTAATTTCCTATTAGGCTTGGACACATTTATTCAGATCTGAATAACCGAGCCAAAAAAAATCGAAAGAGGTTTGGTTCGGGATTAGATCCTACCAATTATCTGAGCGGATCCTATATATTTAGAACCAAAAATCAGAACCGAAATAGAATCGAACGAAGAACCACATGGATATCAAAAAAATTATAATATATGTTATATAATTATAAATAACTATATTTAGTTTTAAAATAATTTAATAATCTAAAAATACTATTTATAAACCGAAATATACAAAAAAAATTAAATTGCCAGAATATATTTTATCAAAAAATATTTGAAATTATTTGAAATTATCCGAATTTTCTAAATTGTTTTTTGAAAACCTAAAAAATTCTGATATTTAATCTAAAAACTCAAATTTTCTGACTTTATAACATGAATTAGCCGAAAACCAGAACCGAATGAGATCAAAATTTGCATGTCCCCGACCCTAGATAGGATCGTCCGGACGGACCATGGTGCGAGGAAACGCACCAGTCAGGTCGTAAGACCTTGAGACAAGCGTATCATGGTCCAAAATGATGGTTAAGGGCTTCAGGAAACTGAGACTTAACCAGGATACGATGGAAACAAGTGTAAAAGAATTGGACGAGTGTTCCAGGAGCTGGACGAGGTCCGGATCGAACTCAGTCAGCTAGGTGCAGCTGGAAATCAGTTCACCTTGATTTAATCAGCTCATGGGAGTTTTAAGATTAGTTCCCTCAGCTGGGAGCAGTTGGTGATTTACTTATATCAACCGAACCGGGGTCGTTGGGTCCAAGCGGTTACGGACCGAGCCGTAAATCCGAATGTGACGGTTACTTCAAGTGAATCACATGTCGAACCAGGGAGTCTAGAAAGGCTCAGCTTTTGATTTGGAAAAGGAAGAGAAGAAGAATAACCACCAAGGGCGGTTACGGGCAGTTATTGGGCGACTGTTTGATAAGAAACTGCCCCTTTTGATTCTTTTTTGGTTACTGCTCGCCCAGGCAGTTATGGGAGCAGTTATAATCGATTTCTTCTCATGTTCTTTTCCTCTGGTTCTCGACATTCATTCTCAGACAGAAAAAAAACTCAGACAAAACTTTCTAGAGAGAAAAGAGAGCAAACCAACGGTTGGCCGATCTGATCCGTGGTTGTTTCCGGTGAGAGTTTGTCTGTGAGATCAAGAGGATGGATACTAGACAGAGAGACAATAGAAGGAGAAGGAGAAGTAGACAGCCCCTCGCGCAAGTACTCCTAAGGTGAGAGGTGTGGCCGAGAACCACCGAACATAGCCGGCGGATGAACCGTCAGTGCGTATGGTTCGGCCTGGTTCGTTTGGTTACACCCATATCTGATCTGATACGCTGTTCTTCATATGTACTTGTCTGTGGTATTGGATGTTGATGTTTCAGATATGGAGGCACTGATCCTAGGCTTTGACCGGATCAAAGAAGTGATGTTAGTCCATGGCCTTGGCCGGACTGTTCATGGTCAGATCTATGTGATCTAGTCCGATTTATGGAATTCTGATTATGGGATTCTCTTAGTTGGAAATTATCATAATTATTGATGAATTTTAATTAGTTTTTGGATCACTTATGCTAGTAGTCAGATTTGGCATTTTTGAGTATATTGATGATTTGATATGAACCAACCATGCAGTGTGATTGATTCTTGTGTAGTAATCTGATCATGTGTTTATGTGTCGTGATGTGTTGGTTTCAGGTACTGATTCAAACCATGGTAAAGGAAAGGGATCGTGAGGTCTCAGGCCATAGGAAAATGTGTGGTGAATGGGTTACTTCTGACGGTGTTATCTTGATTGTTTATTATGCAACTGGTGAACTTATGCTAGCCTAATGTGCAACTTGGTTATGCTGAACTTATGAATGTTGTTTGATTCTGATTATATCTATCTATGAAGTATTCCTTTGCAATTTCGACTCTGATTATATAAATATTGATTGAATGAACCTCAAAACTCTAATAAGTATTTAGAAAAATTATAGACTTGAAATCAGAATCAATGGTATCAAACTGATTAGGATTGTTTGGTTAAGCTGCGGTTTTATTGGGTTGAGGAATCCAGGATCGGGTCTTACAAAAATTATCTTGGATAATAGCATGTTCCAAACTTTGTTACCCAAACCGAACCAAGAACCAAAAAATCTAACCGGAACCGAACCGAATTTTCTAAATTCCCCAAGAGATCTTAAACCTCTAGAACAAAAATGAAGAATTAAAAAGCCAAACAATAACCAGAAATGAGAAATAAATGCCTTGGACTACCGCCTATTAATCAAGCGGGCCGAGATCAATTTAATTGATCGGCCTTGTTCAAGTGATGTTATCCATCTCAACAATAAGTCTATCATGTCCCCTAAACTTTATGATTTTTCGATGATGAAGAAGACGATGCAAAGGTTTGTTTAACAAACTTCTTCTTCCAATCACAAGCAGCCATGTGTCAGTTCATACAATCATTTTCTTGTTCTTCTCTTCGTACTGCCACATACTCGACAGTCTCTATTTATCTGTAACAAGTATACAAGTGATGTAAGTCGGAGAATGAATTCCTAGATAGAGAAATGGTTTCATCTTTATGATTGTAGATAAATTCTCAAAAATAGCACATTTCATTCCTTGTCACAAGACAGATGATGCCTCTTTCATTGCTGAATGGTTCATTTGAAAAGCTGGTTAATGCATAATCATAGATAAGTTGTTCAGAGCATATGTAAAGGTGATTTAACTAAAGATCGCTCGACTTCGTTAAAAAAGATTGTGAGCATTGAAAAGAGATTCAGAAGAGTCAATGAGACAGGCAAGTTAAGTACTGCATATGAAATTTTTGGTTAGACTGATCTAAAATTTATTTTTATTTGTACAGTTAAATTGTTTTTATATTAGATTTTTATTTTGTTGTTTTATCAGGAAAATATAAATTTGTGGTTTGGAAAGAAAAGTTGATTTTATTATTTTCTCAAAATTATAATTTTACGATTTTATTGGAAAATGAGATTTAAATTTTTGGGATACCCTTGTTATATAACTTCTTTAGAAAACATAATTTTGCGTCTTTGGCGAAAATTGTAATTTTGAAATTTTGGATTAAAAAAATAATTTTATGGATTTGGTGGAAAATAATATTTTTACAGTTTTGTCATAAAATTACAATTGAATGGTTGGAAAATTTAAATCTTACGATTTTGACAGAAAACAAATAATTTTCAATTTCGAGGAAAAAAATTGATTTTGCACTTTTAATTACTGTTTTATAAAGAAAATGTGATATTTCAATTTTGTGAAAATATATATTCTCAGTTAGAAGTTCGATTTTGCAATTCTTAAGTTTTGATGGGAAAAGTCTGTTGTAGACAACTAACATTTTTTGTATTTTGTGTGATTAATTTTAAAAGGATAAACTTTTATTATAAAAAGTCTTGTCATTTATCATTTTGAAGTGAACTAGTAAATTTAAATACTCAATGAAGACTCATCCTCATCTTTGATGAAAATTAAAGCTAAATTTTGAAGATGAGTTAAGTGACTCGTCTGGATCTTGCATTTAAGTGCACTAAAATACATAATTTGCCGCTTTAGCCAGATGGACCACTCGGATAAACAAACAAATAACACATTAATTGAATTTTAAAATGTTGTGATGTCAGTTAAATAATTAACGGAACTGTACACTATGCATGACAAACCGGAGAACTGAACCTAACCGCAAATATGAAGTAAAGGAATGAAACACAGACTTACTTTAAATTTGTGGATTCTATTAAGAATTGATTACACTATAGAACACATTTTGTCTTTTCCTTAAACTAATAGACACTTTCTACTTGTAGAATACTTTTTGGTGGGACCTAGGAATTGGTTTGACAAAATTAACCTTATCGAGAACTTTTACGAAATGTTGTTTATAGTCTAGTTTTTGTTTTTTGGTGATTAAACTTTACTTTTTGGTCGGTCGTTCTTTTGTTCCGAAGTTGTTTGAATTTTTTTTTTCAAGAACAAAGATTTTAGTTATACATGTGGATGTGGATGCCTTAGATAAAAAGAATTTGTGGATAGAACATGAACTTATTGTTTGTGGATAGTACATAAACTTATTAACATCTCTATAAAAATGTATAGAATATATATGACAGTTTACTTCCACTAATACAAATTTGAAATTTTAAAGAAATTTGTCATGAAAACCATTATGTACATGATATCATTAACACATGTGGACATTAATTTTTATAAGAGTGATGCATCTGTCCACAAAAGATTTCATCTGTCCACAAATGTTTTTATACACAATGACTATTTTTACAAAGACTATGATGAGGCCATCCAAGTAGAGGTTCCCATAATCAGGCGCGGTCCGACCACTAGGAGTGGAACCAGGGCGATAAGGGAAGGGTTCTCCAAGGCGGTCCAACAAATCCTAGATCAAGATGGACAAACCGACCAGAACCAGCTACTGATTGAAGAGATGGTCCAATTGAAGATACAAGACCAAGCCGGTTCAATTGAAGCTCAAGACTCAGCCGGTCCAATCCAATTCAGATCACTCGGCCAGAACCAAACCGGTTTCATCATCTCCACATTCAACCTTGGTCCTGAATCAATCTCCAATCCAACCGACCACATTGCTTCCGGTTCAGAGATATAGCCGACCACCAAAGTAAGTAGTATGTGTTGTACTCTTTTTCCTTCATCGGGTTTTGTCCCACTGGGTTTTCCCGATAAGGTTTTAATGAGGCAACAAGCAAGCATACTATGAGCTTTGGTTTAGGCATCTCAACCAGCAACCGGTTTTCTATTTTATTTTAATTTTATTTTGGTTTAAGACTTTGGGCATTTGTAAGCCTTTTATTTCTTTTGAGAGTTGGCCATTTGTTTGGGCCTTTTAAGACATTGTTGAGTCCACAAAGGGATGGCTTTAAAACCACTTGTGGCTGGCGATTTTTGGGGCTTAAGTCTTTTATGAAATTTGTTTTGCTTTTGCAAAGAAAACCCTAAGTCTTTCTAGTGTGAGAAGCAAGAGAGAGCAGCCTGAATCTTATCAAGCTCAAACCATCAAGCTTGTGGCGATTTTTCCTTCCATCAAACCCCCAACGATTTGCCTTGAGAGTGACATACATCCAGCAAGGCCAATCCCATCTTCTACTTATCATCCATCCACTGATCTGTTGAGAGAGACACACATCCAGCAACAGATTCCATCACCATCTCTATCCCTTTTATTTCTCTTGTTTTTATTTCTGTTGCATCTTTTGTTTGATTCATTTTTATAAATCTAAAATCCATAAAAATCATCTCTGTTTCTGTTCTTGATTTATTTTCATAGTTTTGCTTATGTTCTTCATTTTTTATAAATCCATAAAACTCATAAAAAGTTTCTTTTGTTTCAGGTACAGTTTTGACAGTTTTTGATCCAAGCATCAAGTCCTTTCAAGACCAGTGCCAAAATCGACCAGAATCTTATTCTCCAAGCCATTAGTTTGCAGCCTGGTTCCCAGCCTGTAACATTTGGTATCAGAGCCAAAGGCTCCAAAAGATTTGGTTATTTCTATCCTTTAGTTCATTTTGTTGTCTGTTTTGCATTTGCATCTTTAAAAAAAAAAAAATTGTTCTTGCTGTTCTTGCTTGTTCTTGCTGTTCATCATAGTGTTCATCATAGGCTTGCTAGATCATTTCGTGGGTTGCATCATTTAGTTAACCTGTTTGTGCATCTTGGTCGATTTTGCTTTCCTTGTTTAGAGCTAATTGATCATGTTTGCATTTATTTGTTTCTGCATTTGCATTCATCATTTAGATTGATTGGTTGCATTAAAATCCTGATTAGAATCTCATTTAGTTTGCATTTATATTTTAGATCAATCATCATTTAAAAAAAAAAAAAAGATTTCAATCATCTTTAATTTTGATTTGCATTTAGTTTTCCAATCTTTTTCTTTTCCATTTTTAAACTTTGTCAAGTTTATTTCTTTCTTTTCAAACTTAAAAAAAAAAAAAAGATTTCAACTTTCCTTTTTAAAAATATTTCGAAATTAATTTTCATAAATCAAAAAAAAAAAAGATTTGCACTCATTCATTCATTTGCATTCAAGTTTGATCTTCTTTTCTTTTATTTCTTAAGTCCTTTCTTCTTTCTTCTTTCCTTCTTTCTTTGCCAATTCCCTTTGCACTTGATCTTCTTGTCTTTCTTATTTTCCAGGAGATATGGGAGACTTGAATGGTGCAGCTGAGATCAACACCCAACTCCAAGCCTTGCAGGCCGGACAAGCTCAGCTCACGGAAGCCCTCAATGCCTTGACTGCACAAATGACTCTTATGGGTCAGGGAAACCGGAACCAACCCAATGGCCAACCGGCTGCAAGAAGGTTCGGCCCTTACCTCAACCAGCCGCAGTCCGAGTCGGAGGAAGATGAGTCTGAGTATGAGCCACCAGATCGTGGAGGTGCAAACCAGGCCGCTCGAGGTGGGAGACGTGGTAGAGATGTAAGTCCTTACCAAAGGCGTGGAAGAGATGTGAGCCCTGATCCGAGGAGGGACAGAGACCGGAACGATGATGCGGCCTTCCAAAGAGGCAAGGACATCAAACTGAAGCCACCTACGTTCGCAGGAAAGGTGGATCCGGACGCTTACATCACATGGGAGAAGCGCATGGAATATATCTTTGAGTACTACAAGTACTCTGAGGCAAAGAAGATAGCTCTAGCCGCGGCCCAGCTTACTGATAATGCTCTATCCTGGTGGGATCGAGATGTTGCTAAGTCCGGACCAGTATGGAGAGCCCAAAACTGGATTGAGATGCGAACCAAACTCCGAGCGAGGTACATTCCATCACATTATCCTAGAGATTTACTAAAACGTTTTCGTAAGTTGTCTCAGGGAACTAAGTCCGTGGAGGAGTACTTTGAAGAGTTTGAGGCTCTAAGGAACCGATTGGAAGTGGACGAGTCTGAGGCGTCCATGATGTCCCAGTTCTTGGAGGGGCTGAACGATCGGATTGCACGGAAAGTGGAGCGCCAGCCATATGAGGACTTCAATGATCTCTTGCACTATGCCGTCCAGGCTGAGGTCCATATCAAGAGGAAGAATGCGGCCACTAGCCGGAGCAAACCTGCGTGGTCTCAACCAGGTTCCAAAGGTGCTGAAAAGAACAAGTCCATAGAAGTGGAGAACCGGTTCAAGAAGAACCAAGCTGACACAACCAGAGCCGGTTCATCTGACCAAGGTAAGGGTCAAGTTCAAAATCAGAGAACCCGTGATATTACTTGTTTTAAATGTCAGGGAAAAGGACACTATGCTAGAGATTGTCCGAACAAGAGAGTGATGGTCCTTAAGGCCGATGGGGAGTACGAGTCCCAAGATGAGGCTGAGTTGGAAACAGATGCGTCTGATGAGGAACTGGTCGATTATGCTGAGACTGGTGAGTTACTAGTGACCAGACGAGCCCTCAGTGCACTCTTTGATCCTGAAACCGTCCAAAGAGAAAACATTTTCCATACAAGATGTAGTGTGGAGCAAAAGGTATGTAGCTTGATCATAGATGGTGGTTCTTGTACTAATGTGGCTAGCAAGTATCTTGTTGATAAGCTAGGTTTGATCAAGACTCCACACCCGAGACCATACCGACTCAAGTGGCTCAATGATGAGACTGAGCTCAAGATAGCCGAGCAAGTTGTTGTGTCTTTTAGTATTGGCAGGTACCATGACCAGGTGAAGTGTGATGTTGTTCCTATGCAAGCCGGCCACATACTTCTTGGCAGGCCGTGGCAATTTGACAAGGAAACCATCCACCATGGTCGGACCAATGTCTACAGCTTCTGCCATAACAACAAGAAGCACAGCTTAGCTCCCCTTAGTCCACAAGAAGTCCATGATATGCAGAAATCAATGGACCAGGCTGGAAAGGTAAGTAAAACCAACCTTTATATGTCTTCAGGCCAAGTTCTTAAATCTTTATCTCGTGAGACGCAGGTGCTACTAATGGTCTTTAAGGAAGGTTGTTTTGCAGGTTTTGAGGCACAAGAGCTACCTGGCGAGATGCAAGACCTCATGGAGAAGTACAAGGACGTCTTCCCTGATGATATACCAGCCGGCTTGCCCCCCATCCGCGGCATTGAACATCAGATCGACCTTGTACCAGGCGCGCCACTGCCCAACCGAGCCGCTTACCGTGTTAACCCTGAAGAGGCCAAGGAGTTGGAGAGGCAGGTCCAAGACCTCATGGACAAAGGCTATATCCGTGAGAGCCTAAGTCCTTGTGCGGTCCCGGTCCTATTGGTGCCTAAGAAGGACGGAACATGGCGCATGTGTGTGGACTGCCGAGCCATCAACAACATAACCATCAAATATCGGTACCCTATACCTAGATTAGATGATATGTTGGATGAACTAAGTGGTTCTACTGTGTTTTCTAAGATTGATCTCAGGAGTGGATATCACCAAGTTCGTATGAAGGAAGGTGACGAGTGGAAAACCGCCTTCAAGACGAAACAAGGTTTGTATGAGTGGCTTGTGATGCCATTTGGCCTTACCAACGCCCCCAGCACATTCATGAGGCTTATGAACGAGGTTCTAAGGCCATACATCAGTAAGTTCGTGGTTGTGTACTTTGATGATATACTGATCTATAGTCAGAGCTTGTCCGACCATGTTTATCATGTAGAACAGGTGCTGAAGGCATTGAGGCAGGAGGGACTTTATGCTAACCTAAAGAAATGTGTGTTTTGTACTGATGAATTGGTTTTCTTAGGTTTTGTTGTGAGTTCACAGGGACTGAAGGTCGATGAAGAAAAGATCAAGGCGATCCAAGACTGGCCAACTCCGACCACAATAGGCCATGTCCGCAGTTTTCATGGTCTGGCCAGCTTCTATCGACGGTTTGTCAGGGATTTCAGTACCATTGCTGCCCCAATGACGTCTGTGATCAAGAAGAATGTATCCTTTACTTGGGGTCCTGCCCAGGAAGAGTCTTTTAACAGGCTTAAATATAGTTTGACTCATGCACCAGTCCTTACTCTGCCTAACTTCGATAAAACCTTTGAGATTGAATGTGATGCATCAGGTACAGGCATAGGAGCTGTGCTTACTCAAGGAGGCCGACCAGTAGCCTTCTTCAGTGAGAAATTGAGTGGAGCTGCCCTCAATTATCCCACCTACGACAAAGAGCTTTATGCTCTAGTGAGATCTCTTGAAACTTGGCAACATTATCTTTTGTCTAAAGAGTTTGTTATTCATACAGATCATGAGACTCTTAAGCACTTGAGAGGTCAGACCACACTCAAGAAGAGGCACCCCAGATGGTTAGAGTTTGTGGATACTTTCCCTTATGTGATTAAGTACAAGAAGGGCAAAGACAATGTGGTGGCCGATGCACTGTCCCGGAGACACACTCTTATCTCCACCATGGAAGCTAAGATCATGGGTTTTGAGTATATTAAGGACTCTTATATTACTGACCCTGATTTTCAAGAAGTTTTCAGGAAAACTACCAAGATGGCAGCCGGATCATATTACCAACAAGATGGCTTTTTGTTCAAGGAAAAGAAGTTGTGCATTCCCCAAGGTTCCATGCGGGAATTGCTGGTTCGGGAGGCCCATGGTGGCGGCCTCATGGGACATTTTGGTAGAGATAAAACTCTAAGTGTCCTAACTGACCATTTCTTTTGGCCAAACATGAGGAAGGACGTTGAGAACTTGTGCACCAAGTGCATTGTCTGCCTTAAGACAAAATCCAGGTCACATCCTTACGGTTTATACATGCCTTTACCTATTCCTGACCACCCTTGGGTAGATCTTTCTATGGACTTTGTGCTGGGCTTGCCCAAGATAGACCACAAGGATTCCATTTTTGTTGTTGTGGACAGGTTCTCCAAGATGGCTCACTTCATTGCTTGCAACACAACCAATGATGCCACCCAAATCGCCAACCTGTTCTTCAAAGAGGTGGTTCGTCTACATGGCATGCCTAGGACCATTGTGTCTGACCGAGACACCAAGTTCTTAAGCCATTTCTGGAAGACTTTATGGGGTAAACTTGGTACCAAGCTGTTGTTCTCGACCACTTGTCATCCACAGACTGATGGTCAAACCGAGGTAGTAAACCGTACACTCTCTCAGTTATTGAGAGCTACGGTCGGTAAGAACTTAAGGAACTGGTTAACTTGTCTGCCTTTTATTGAGTTTGCTTATAACCATGCTAGACACTCTACTACTGATCTTTCTCCTTTTGAAGTTGTCTATGGTTTTCAGCCTGAAACTCCTTTGGACCTTTCCACACTGCCCAGTCCTATGTACCGCAGTAGAGATGGAGCCAACAAGGCGGAGTTTGTTAAGACCTTGCACCAAAAAGTCAAGGAGAGACTAGAAGCCAAGGCGGCCAAGGTCAAGGCGCGGGTCGACCAGAAGAGGAAGGAAGTGTTGTTTGAACCAGGAGACTTGGTGTGGCTACACATGCGGCCAGAAAGGTTTCCTGAAGCAAGGAAGTCCAAGCTATCACCTCGAGGGACTGGACCCTTCCGGGTTCTTGAAAAGATCAATGACAACGCTTATAAGCTTGATCTTCCAGGTGAGTTTAAGATTTCCCATACGTTCAATGTATCTGATTTGTCCCCTTTTCTTGCAGATGATGATGTTCTGAGGCCAGAACCTTTTCAAGAGGGAGGGAATGATGAGGCCATCCAAGTAGAGGTTCCCATAATCAGGCGCGGTCCGACCACTAGGAGTGGAACCAGGGCGATAAGGGAAGGGTTCTCCAAGGCGGTCCAACAAATCCTAGATCAAGATGGACAAACCGACCAGAACCAGCTACTGATTGAAGAGATGGTCCAATTGAAGATACAAGACCAAGCCGGTTCAATTGAAGTTCAAGACTCAGCCGGTCCAATCCAATTCAGATCACTCGGCCAGAACCAAACCGGTTTCATCATCTCCACATTCAACCTTGGTCCTGAATCAATCTCCAATCCAACCGACCACATTGCTTCCGGTTCAGAGATATAGCCGACCACCAAAGTAAGTAGTATGTGTTGTACTCTTTTTCCTTCATCGGGTTTTGTCCCACTGGGTTTTCCCGATAAGGTTTTAATGAGGCAACATGCAAGCATACTATGAGCTTTGGTTTAGGCATCTCAACCAGCAACCGGTTTTCTATTTTATTTTAATTTTATTTTGGTTTAAGACTTTGGGCATTTGTAAGCCTTTTATTTCTTTTGAGAGTTGGCCATTTGTTTGGGCCTTTTAAGACATTGTTGAGTCCACAAAGGGATGGCTTTAAACCACTTGTGGCTGGCGATTTTTGGGGCTTAAGTCTTTTATGAAATTTGTTTTGCTTTTGCAAAGAAAACCCTAAGTCTTTCTAGTGTGAGAAGCAAGAGAGAGCAGCCTGAATCTTATCAAGCTCAAACCATCAAGCTTGTGGCGATTTTTCCTTCCATCAAACCCCCAACGATTTGCCTTGAGAGTGACATACATCCAGCAAGGCCAATCCCATCTTCTACTCATCATCCATCCACTGATCTGTTGAGAGAGACACACATCCAGCAACAGATTCCATCACCATCTCTATCCCTTTTATTTCTCTTGTTTTTATTTCTGTTGCATCTTTTGTTTGATTCATTTTTATAAATCTAAAATCCATAAAAATCATCTCTGTTTCTGTTCTTGATTTATTTTCATAGTTTTGCTTCTGTTCTTCATTTTTATAAATCCATAAAACTCATAAAAAGTTTCTTTTGTTTCAGGTACAGTTTTGACAGTTTTGATCCAAGCATCAAGTCCTTTCAAGACCAGTGCCAAAATCGACCAGAATCTTATTCTCCAAGCCATTAGTTTGCAGCCTGGTTCCCAGCCTGTAACAGACTATGTGTGACATGGACTGAGGCTCATATGGATGGGTGTGACTAAGGTTCAAGAACATTATCACATTTTAAATGAAGCTTGGTGAGAGTAGTAAAGACGGTATGATTTCAACCAAAAAAACAGACAAACAAGAACGTGAAGAATGATGCTAAAAACAAACAAATAAAAACAGCACAACAGCAAGAGTTTGACGAGAGATTGTTTTAATAAAGACAAACTCTGTATGGCACCTTACTTTGTTCCTTCTCTGCATCTCGTTCCACCTCTTTACTCAAAAACCAGCAACACATAACCAGATCTTAGCTTAAAAAACAGATATCACAACACAAAGGACTCTGTTTTCATAATTATTCATTGCATAAAGCTCCTATGCACAGTTTAAGCTAAAATCTTTGAGACCCACAAGAGCCAACCAACCAAATGAGACTGTTGGATACAGAAAGTTCCGAACTTTACGAGAGTATTGGAGACTTCTCGTCGCTCCAATTCGTTGATGCCCCTGACGAGAGTCTTCATCTGACTCACATCAAACCAAAAGTTTGAATCTTTATATGTGACCCATGATGAAGACAGAAACGAATTCGGTACCCGAGTTCTAAATCTGACTTTTTGAATGAAAACACTAACGATTGATTCTACTACAACACACGATCGAAGCAAAACATCGTGTGAGACGATTAACAAATCTGTTGATTTCTTGAGAACAGAGATTGAAGCGGTGAAACAGTCTCTGAATCTTGAGCTCATCCACTCTCTGAAACTCCACCGCAGCTACCCTGTGATCAACCACGGCGAATCCCGAGCTCCCATAGCTCTAGTCTTGAAGCTCATCCGCTCTGAAACTCCCCACCATAGGTTCCCTGAGCTCACCTACGACGAATCCAGAGCTCATCCATGGCGAATCCAGAGCTCATCCACCATAGCTTCCCGAGCTCATCCATGACGAATCCCGAGATCATCCATGGCAAATCCAGAGCTCACCGACGGCTCATCCCGAGTCATCATCCACTATCAATTTCATTACAAGCTCTGGTTTCATCATCACACCATCGATCCTTTTTGATATTTTTTTGGGAACTCTCAGCGTAAGGGTTTGAGCAATTGAGAAAGTTACAGTGGAGTTAGGAAAATAGATGAAATTAGGTTTCGTAAGGAATTAGACGAAGAAGAATGGAAAGACAAGTTTGGTGTAGTCAAGAGTGTTAGTGTCTTTTGACACATAAAATGTGTGTGACAAGGATAATGTGTCTCTCAAGTGTAACTGAAAACTCATAAAGTGTCTCTAGGAGTAAATTTTCTTCTATGAATTAACAATCAAACTCTACTTCTGACATGACACGCCTGCTTTCATATTCGTTGTTTTGCAGTTTGCAGCATAATATTCTTATCATGAGCAACTGATATCAGATAACTTTTTTTTTTTTGATCAAAGCACTGATATCAGATAACTATGCGTCAAAGCCACATGAAATCACCGAGACGGCAGTGTTGACAAGAGATTAACAGATCCAGAGAAAATATTTCAGCTTCAGCCTGTCTTCTTATGTTGCAGGGACTCCAACCGGAAGATGGACAATGCCAGCATCCTAGATTACCCAAGGAAATTATATGCTAATTATTTATGGAACATTAACATCATAGATTAAAGCTTAAAGCTTCAGCTAATTAACCTAAATACTTTCACTAGTTCAGTAGAAGTTAAAGAGAGAGTTTTCCTTACGAGGGTCTGTCAGCTACGTAGAATATTGGAAGCCTCAATAAACTCTGGGGTAACGATAGATTTTTTCAGGTCCTGACCCTGTAGCAGTTAAAACAACTGCGTACATTCTGTTAACACTGGTTTACAAGAATATAATGACGGAATCTCTGACAGTGAGTTATAGACTGAACGCAAGGTAGTTTACCAATGGAAACAGGATGGCCATAAGCGCTCCGCTCACAAGAGGCGAGAAAAAGAAAATGGCTAACACGCAGGGGCTTCCTGAAAACCAAATAAAAAAGCCAGCTTTCAGGTTTTTTCCATTTACTTAACGTCGCCAAAGGAATTAACCACGGAGAAAAGATTTTACCAAAACCAGCAAAGAAGGCCCAGTTGGATTCAAAGAACTCAAGCCTTTTCTCGAGAGGATTCTCCAAGAAGTTCCACTTATATCTACGATAAGAAAACATTTATTTTAATGAGTTTGAAGACACTAGGTAACTCTGTTTATTGGCATCGTTGTATAAGGTGAGAGAACAGAACATACTCGTAACAATAGTAGGCATACATCCATGAAAGAAGTAAGAAATTCAGTATCTTCCCAATGTATGGTATAACGCCAACAACATAAACCTAGTTTGCACAGCACATTGGTTAACATATCCGAAGGAAGGAATTATCGTATACATTGAATACATTCAAAGAAGGTTCACAAAGGTAAACAATTTACCTCCATAAAAGAAAAAATGTCAGAAGTAGTATCGAATACACCTGCACTCCAATACCAATCATCACCCTGAAAATAATCATGGAACAAAAGAAAATTGGCTTAACACCTAAAATAGGTTTCAGCTTTTTTGATTTGAAAGAAGTGAATCGGTGGAGAAGTACCCTCCAAGACCAGAAGGTCTTTCAGCATTCGTCATGACACTGACGCAGGAACTTCACATTGC
>NC_079519.1:16315354-16427817 GCF_000801105.2 Raphanus sativus
TCCATCACCATCTCTATCCCTTTTATTTCTCTTGTTTTTATTCTGTTGCATCTTTTGTTTGATTCATTTTTATAAATCTAAAATCCATAAAAATCATCTCTGTTTCTGTTCTTGTTTTTTTCATAGTTTGCTTCTGTTCTTCATTTTTATAAATCCATAAAACTCATAAAAAGTTTCTTTTGTTTCAGGTACAGTTTTGACAGTTTTGATCCAAGCATCAAGTCCTTTCAAAACCAGTACCAAAATCGACCAGAATCTTATTCTCCAAGCCATTAGTTTGCAGCCTGGTTCCCAGCCTGTAACATTTGGTATCAGAGCCAAAGGCTCCAAAAGATTTGGTTATTTCTATCCTTTAGTTCATTTTGTTGTCTGTTTTGCATTTGCATCTTTTAAAAAAAAAAAAATTGTTCTTGCTGTTCTTGCTTGTTCTTGCTGTTCATCATAGTGTTCATCATAGGCTTGCTAGATCATTTCGTGGGTTGCATCATTTAGTTAACCTGTTTGTGCATCTTGGTCGATTTTGCTTTCCTTGTTTAGAGCTAATTGATCATGTTTGCATTTATTTGTTTCTGCATTTGCATTCATCATTTAGATTGATTGGTTGCATTAAAATCCTGATTAGAATCTCATTTAGTTTGCATTTATATTTTAGATCAATCATCATTTAAAAAAAAAAAAAAGATTTCAATCATCTTTAATTTTGATTTGCATTTAGTTTTCCAATCTTTTTCTTTTCCATTTTTAAACTTTGTCAAGTTTATTTCTTTCTTTTCAAACTTAAAAAAAAAAAAAAGATTTCAACTTTCCTTTTTAAAAATATTTCGAAATTAATTTTCATAAATCAAAAAAAAAAAAGATTTGCACTCATTCATTCATTTGCATTCAAGTTTGATCTTCTTTTCTTTTATTTCTTAAGTCCTTTCTTCTTTCTTCTTTCCTTCTTTCTTTGCCAATTCCCTTTGCACTTGATCTTCTTGTCTTTCTTATTTTCCAGGAGATATGGGAGACTTGAATGGTGCAGCTGAGATCAACACCCAACTCCAAGCCTTGCAGGCCGGACAAGCTCAGCTCACGGAAGCCCTCAATGCCTTGACTGCACAAATGACTCTTATGGGTCAGGGAAACCGGAACCAACCCAATGGCCAACCGGCTGCAAGAAGGTTCGGCCCTTACCTCAACCAGCCGCAGTCCGAGTCGGAGGAAGATGAGTCTGAGTATGAGCCACCAGATCGTGGAGGTGCAAACCAGGCCGCTCGAGGTGGGAGACGTGGTAGAGATGTAAGTCCTTACCAAAGGCGTGGAAGAGATGTGAGCCCTGATCCGAGGAGGGACAGAGACCGGAACGATGATGCGGCCTTCCAAAGAGGCAAGGACATCAAACTGAAGCCACCTACGTTCGCAGGAAAGGTGGATCCGGACGCTTACATCACATGGGAGAAGCGCATGGAATATATCTTTGAGTACTACAAGTACTCTGAGGCAAAGAAGATAGCTCTAGCCGCGGCCCAGCTTACTGATAATGCTCTATCCTGGTGGGATCGAGATGTTGCTAAGTCCGGACCAGTATGGAGAGCCCAAAACTGGATTGAGATGCGAACCAAACTCCGAGCGAGGTACATTCCATCACATTATCCTAGAGATTTACTAAAACGTTTTCGTAAGTTGTCTCAGGGAACTAAGTCCGTGGAGGAGTACTTTGAAGAGTTTGAGGCTCTAAGGAACCGATTGGAAGTGGACGAGTCTGAGGCGTCCATGATGTCCCAGTTCTTGGAGGGGCTGAACGATCGGATTGCACGGAAAGTGGAGCGCCAGCCATATGAGGACTTCAATGATCTCTTGCACTATGCCGTCCAGGCTGAGGTCCATATCAAGAGGAAGAATGCGGCCACTAGCCGGAGCAAACCTGCGTGGTCTCAACCAGGTTCCAAAGGTGCTGAAAAGAACAAGTCCATAGAAGTGGAGAACCGGTTCAAGAAGAACCAAGCTGACACAACCAGAGCCGGTTCATCTGACCAAGGTAAGGGTCAAGTTCAAAATCAGAGAACCCGTGATATTACTTGTTTTAAATGTCAGGGAAAAGGACACTATGCTAGAGATTGTCCGAACAAGAGAGTGATGGTCCTTAAGGCCGATGGGGAGTACGAGTCCCAAGATGAGGCTGAGTTGGAAACAGATGCGTCTGATGAGGAACTGGTCGATTATGCTGAGACTGGTGAGTTACTAGTGACCAGACGAGCCCTCAGTGCACTCTTTGATCCTGAAACCGTCCAAAGAGAAAACATTTTCCATACAAGATGTAGTGTGGAGCAAAAGGTATGTAGCTTGATCATAGATGGTGGTTCTTGTACTAATGTGGCTAGCAAGTATCTTGTTGATAAGCTAGGTTTGATCAAGACTCCACACCCGAGACCATACCGACTCAAGTGGCTCAATGATGAGACTGAGCTCAAGATAGCCGAGCAAGTTGTTGTGTCTTTTAGTATTGGCAGGTACCATGACCAGGTGAAGTGTGATGTTGTTCCTATGCAAGCCGGCCACATACTTCTTGGCAGGCCGTGGCAATTTGACAAGGAAACCATCCACCATGGTCGGACCAATGTCTACAGCTTCTGCCATAACAACAAGAAGCACAGCTTAGCTCCCCTTAGTCCACAAGAAGTCCATGATATGCAGAAATCAATGGACCAGGCTGGAAAGGTAAGTAAAACCAACCTTTATATGTCTTCAGGCCAAGTTCTTAAATCTTTATCTCGTGAGACGCAGGTGCTACTAATGGTCTTTAAGGAAGGTTGTTTTGCAGGTTTTGAGGCACAAGAGCTACCTGGCGAGATGCAAGACCTCATGGAGAAGTACAAGGACGTCTTCCCTGATGATATACCAGCCGGCTTGCCCCCCATCCGCGGCATTGAACATCAGATCGACCTTGTACCAGGCGCGCCACTGCCCAACCGAGCCGCTTACCGTGTTAACCCTGAAGAGGCCAAGGAGTTGGAGAGGCAGGTCCAAGACCTCATGGACAAAGGCTATATCCGTGAGAGCCTAAGTCCTTGTGCGGTCCCGGTCCTATTGGTGCCTAAGAAGGACGGAACATGGCGCATGTGTGTGGACTGCCGAGCCATCAACAACATAACCATCAAATATCGGTACCCTATACCTAGATTAGATGATATGTTGGATGAACTAAGTGGTTCTACTGTGTTTTCTAAGATTGATCTCAGGAGTGGATATCACCAAGTTCGTATGAAGGAAGGTGACGAGTGGAAAACCGCCTTCAAGACGAAACAAGGTTTGTATGAGTGGCTTGTGATGCCATTTGGCCTTACCAACGCCCCCAGCACATTCATGAGGCTTATGAACGAGGTTCTAAGGCCATACATCAGTAAGTTCGTGGTTGTGTACTTTGATGATATACTGATCTATAGTCAGAGCTTGTCCGACCATGTTTATCATGTAGAACAGGTGCTGAAGGCATTGAGGCAGGAGGGACTTTATGCTAACCTAAAGAAATGTGTGTTTTGTACTGATGAATTGGTTTTCTTAGGTTTTGTTGTGAGTTCACAGGGACTGAAGGTCGATGAAGAAAAGATCAAGGCGATCCAAGACTGGCCAACTCCGACCACAATAGGCCATGTCCGCAGTTTTCATGGTCTGGCCAGCTTCTATCGACGGTTTGTCAGGGATTTCAGTACCATTGCTGCCCCAATGACGTCTGTGATCAAGAAGAATGTATCCTTTACTTGGGGTCCTGCCCAGGAAGAGTCTTTTAACAGGCTTAAATATAGTTTGACTCATGCACCAGTCCTTACTCTGCCTAACTTCGATAAAACCTTTGAGATTGAATGTGATGCATCAGGTACAGGCATAGGAGCTGTGCTTACTCAAGGAGGCCGACCAGTAGCCTTCTTCAGTGAGAAATTGAGTGGAGCTGCCCTCAATTATCCCACCTACGACAAAGAGCTTTATGCTCTAGTGAGATCTCTTGAAACTTGGCAACATTATCTTTTGTCTAAAGAGTTTGTTATTCATACAGATCATGAGACTCTTAAGCACTTGAGAGGTCAGACCACACTCAAGAAGAGGCACCCCAGATGGTTAGAGTTTGTGGATACTTTCCCTTATGTGATTAAGTACAAGAAGGGCAAAGACAATGTGGTGGCCGATGCACTGTCCCGGAGACACACTCTTATCTCCACCATGGAAGCTAAGATCATGGGTTTTGAGTATATTAAGGACTCTTATATTACTGACCCTGATTTTCAAGAAGTTTTCAGGAAAACTACCAAGATGGCAGCCGGATCATATTACCAACAAGATGGCTTTTTGTTCAAGGAAAAGAAGTTGTGCATTCCCCAAGGTTCCATGCGGGAATTGCTGGTTCGGGAGGCCCATGGTGGCGGCCTCATGGGACATTTTGGTAGAGATAAAACTCTAAGTGTCCTAACTGACCATTTCTTTTGGCCAAACATGAGGAAGGACGTTGAGAACTTGTGCACCAAGTGCATTGTCTGCCTTAAGACAAAATCCAGGTCACATCCTTACGGTTTATACATGCCTTTACCTATTCCTGACCACCCTTGGGTAGATCTTTCTATGGACTTTGTGCTGGGCTTGCCCAAGATAGACCACAAGGATTCCATTTTTGTTGTTGTGGACAGGTTCTCCAAGATGGCTCACTTCATTGCTTGCAACACAACCAATGATGCCACCCAAATCGCCAACCTGTTCTTCAAAGAGGTGGTTCGTCTACATGGCATGCCTAGGACCATTGTGTCTGACCGAGACACCAAGTTCTTAAGCCATTTCTGGAAGACTTTATGGGGTAAACTTGGTACCAAGATGTTGTTCTCGACCACTTGTCATCCACAGACTGATGGTCAAACCGAGGTAGTAAACCGTACACTCTCTCAGTTATTGAGAGCTACGGTCGGTAAGAACTTAAGGAACTGGTTAACTTATCTGCCTTTTATTGAGTTTGCTTATAACCATGCTAGACACTCTACTACTGATCTTTCTCCTTTTGAAGTTGTCTATGGTTTTCAGCCTGAAACTCCTTTGGACCTTTCCACACTGCCCAGTCCTATGTACCGCAGTAGAGATGGAGCCAACAACGCGGAGTTTGTTAAGACCTTGCACCAAAAAGTCAAGGAGAGACTAGAAGCCAAGGCGGCCAAGGTCAAGGCGCGGGTCGACCAGAAGAGGAAGGAAGTGTTGTTTGAACCAGGAGACTTGGTGTGGCTACACATGCGGCCAGAAAGGTTTCCTGAAGCAAGGAAGTCCAAGCTATCACCTCGAGGGACTGGACCCTTCCGGGTTCTTGAAAAGATCAATGACAACGCTTATAAGCTTGATCTTCCAGGTGAGTTTAAGATTTCCCATACGTTCAATGTATCTGATTTGTCCCCTTTTCTTGCAGATGATGATGTTCTGAGGCCAGAACCTTTTCAAGAGGGAGGGAATGATGAGGCCATCCAAGTAGAGGTTCCCATAATCAGGCGCGGTCCGACCACTAGGAGTGGAACCAGGGCGATAAGGGAAGGGTTCTCCAAGGCGGTCCAACAAATCCTATATCAAGATGGACAAACCGACCAGAACCAGGTACTGATTGAAGAGATGGTCCAATTGAAGATACAAGACCAAGCCGGTTCAATTGAAGCTCAAGACTCAGCCGGTCCAATCCAATTCAGATCACTCGGCCAGAACCAAACCGGTTTCATCATCTCCACATTCAACCTTGGTCCTGAATCAATCTCCAATCCAACCGACCACATTGCTTCCGGTTCAGAGATATAGCCGACCACCAAAGTAAGTAGTATGTGTTGTACTCTTTTTCCTTCATCGGGTTTTGTCCCACTGGGTTTTCCCGATAAGGTTTTAATGAGGCAACAAGCAAGCATACTATGAGCTTTGGTTTAGGCATCTCAACCAGCAACCGGTTTTCTATTTTATTTTAATTTTATTTTGGTTTAAGACTTTGGGCATTTGTAAGCCTTTTATTTCTTTTGAGAGTTGGCCATTTGTTTGGGCCTTTTAAGACATTGTTGAGTCCACAAAGGGATGGCTTTAAAACCACTTGTGGCTGGCGATTTTTGGGGCTTAAGTCTTTTATGAAATTTGTTTTGCTTTTGCAAAGAAAACCCTAAGTCTTTCTAGTGTGAGAAGCAAGAGAGAGCAGCCTGAATCTTATCAAGCTCAAACCATCAAGCTTGTGGCGATTTTTCCTTCCATCAAACCCCCAACGATTTGCCTTGAGAGTGACATACATCCAGCAAGGCCAATCCCATCTTCTACTTATCATCCATCCACTGATCTGTTGAGAGAGACACACATCCAGCAACAGATTCCATCACCATCTCTATCCCTTTTATTTCTCTTGTTTTTATTTCTGTTGCATCTTTTGTTTGATTCATTTTTATAAATCTAAAATCCATAAAAATCATCTCTGTTTCTGTTCTTGATTTATTTTCATAGTTTTGCTTCTGTTCTTCATTTTTATAAATCCATAAAACTCATAAAAAGTTTCTTTTGTTTCAGGTACAGTTTTGACAGTTTTTGATCCAAGCATCAAGTCCTTTCAAGACCAGTGCCAAAATCGACCAGAATCTTATTCTCCAAGCCATTAGTTTGCAGCCTGGTTCCCAGCCTGTAACAGACTATGTGTGACATGGACTGAGGCTCATATGGATGGGTGTGACTAAGGTTCAAGAACATTATCACATTTTAAATGAAGCTTGGTGAGAGTAGTAAAGACGGTATGATTTCAACCAAAAAAACAGACAAACAAGAACGTGAAGAATGATGCTAAAAACAAACAAATAAAAACAGCACAACAGCAAGAGTTTGACGAGAGATTGTTTTAATAAAGACAAACTCTGTATGGCACCTTACTTTGTTCCTTCTCTGCATCTCGTTCCACCTCTTTACTCAAAAACCAGCAACACATAACCAGATCTTAGCTTAAAAAACAGATATCACAACACAAAGGACTCTGTTTTCATAATTATTCATTGCATAAAGCTCCTATGCACAGTTTAAGCTAAAATCTTTGAGACCCACAAGAGCCAACCAACCAAATGAGACTGTTGGATACAGAAAGTTCCGAACTTTACCGAGAGTATTGGAGACTTCTCGTCGCTCCAATTCGTTGATGCCCCTGACGAGAGTCTTCATCTGACTCACATCAAACCAAAAGTTTGAATCTTTATATGTGACCCATGATGAAGACAGAAACGAATTCGGTACCCGAGTTCTAAATCTGACTTTTTGAATGAAACACTAACGATTGATTCTACTACAACACACGATCGAAGCAAAACATCGTGTGAGACGATTAACAAATCTGTTGATTTCTTGAGAACAGAGATTGAAGCGGTGAAACAGTCTCTGAATCTTGAGCTCATCCACTCTCTGAAACTCCACCGCAGCTACCCTGTGATCAACCACGGCGAATCCCGAGCTCACCCATAGCTCTAGTCTTGAGCTCATCCGCTCTGAAACTCCACCATAGGTTCCCTGAGCTCACCTACGACGAATCCAGAGCTCATCCATGGCGAATCCAGAGCTCATCCACCATAGCTTCCCCGAGCTCATCCATGACGAATCCCGAGATCATCCATGGCAAATCCAGAGCTCACCGACGGCTCATCCCGAGCTCATCCACTATCAATTTCATTACAAGCTCTGGTTTCATCATCACACCATCGATCCTTTTTGATATTTTTTTGGAACTCTCAGCGTAAGGGTTTGAGCAATTGAGAAAGTTACAGTGGAGTTAGGAAAATAGATGAAATTAGGTTTCGTAAGGAATTAAGACGAAGAAGAATGAGAAAGACAAGTTTGGTGTAGTCAAGAGTGTTAGTGTCTTTTGACACATAAAATGTGTGTGACAAGGATAATGTGTCTCCAAGTGTAACTGAAAACTCATAAAGTGTCTCTAGGAGTAAATTTTTCTTCTATGAATTAACAATCAAACTCTACTTCTGACATGACACGCCTGCTTTCATATTCGTTGTTTTGCAGTTTGCAGCATAATATCTTATCATGAGCACTGATATCAGATAACTTTTTTTTTTTTGATCAAAGCACTGATATCAGATAACTATGCGTCAAAGCCACATGAAATCACCGAGACGGCAGTGTTGACAAGAGATTAACAGATCCAGAGAAAATATTTCAGCTTCAGCCTGTCTTCTTATGTTGCAGGGACTCCAACCGGAAGATGGACAATGCCAGCATCCTAGATTACCCAAGGAAATTTATATGCTAATTATTTATGGAACATTAACATCATAGATTAAAGCTTAAAGCTTCAGCTAATTAACCTAAATACTTTCACTAGTTCAGTAGAAGTTAAAGAGAGAGTTTTCCTTACGAGAGTCTGTCAGCTACGTAGAATATTGGAAGCCTCAATAAACTTGGGGTAACGATAGATTTTTCAGGTCCTGACCCTGTAGCAGTTAAAACAAACTGCGTACATTCTGTTAACACTGGTTTACAAGAATATAATGACGGAATCTCTGACAGTGAGTTATAGACTGAACGCAAGGTAGTTTACCAATGGAAACAGGATGGCCATAAGCGCTCCGCTCACAAGAGGCGAGAAAAAGAAAATGGCTAACACGCAGGGGCTTCCTGAAAAACCAAATAAAAAGCCAGCTTTCAGGTTTTTTCCATTTTACTAACGTCGCCAAAGGAATTAACCACGGAGAAAAGATTTACCAAAACCAGCAAAGAAGGCCCAGTTGGATTCAAAGAACTCAAGCCTTTTCTCGAGAGGAATCTCCAAGAAGTTCCACTTATATCTACGATAAGAACATTTATTTAATGAGTTTGAAGACACTAGGTAACTCTGTTTATTGGCATCGTTGTATAAGGTGAGAGAACAGAACATACTCGTAACAATAGTAGGCATACATCCATGAAAGAAGTAAGAAATTCAGTATCTTCCCAATGTATGGTATAACGCCAACAACATAAACCTAGTTTGCACAGCACATTGGTTAACATATCCGAAGGAAGGAATTATCGTATACATTGAATACATTCAAAGAAGGTTCACAAAGGTAAAACAATTTACCTCCATAAAGAAAAATGTCAGAAGTAGTATCGAATACACCTGCACTCCAATACCAATCATCACCCTGAAAATAATCATGGAACAAAAGAAAATTGGCTTAACACCTAAAATAGGTTTCAGCTTTTTTGATTTTGAAGAAGTGAATCGGTGGAGAAGTACCCTCCAAGACCAGAAGGTCTTTCAGCATTCGTCATGACCACTGACGCAGGAACTTCACATTGCCTGAATGTTTCTGCCGAGCTTGTGTCAGATTTTCCAATTGCCTCCAATCCATATTTTGCAACATCGTTATACCTGAAAGTCAGAAGGTCTTCATACCCTTAATGTTCACGACCAAGAAAAGGTGCTAAACATTCACAAGCCCAATCTTACAAGCTAAACAGTCTAAACAAACAAAGTTTACCGATTGCTCATAATAAAAATACTGGAAAAGTGAATAAATTTGTTTTCAACTAAGTCACATGGTAATAATAACAACACCGAGAAGCAAAATAAGAAAGCAAAGGTAAGGATGCAAGAAGGCTACCAGATGTTACTTAAGATGAAGCTGAGCATATACAGAGGATAGAACCAAAGAACCTGTAGTGTAATAAAAAAGTGTTGTTTCCAAGTCAGCTACTGGAGAAAGTTGATACACAACTCCAACGATAAACTACACTAAATCTGAAAAAGGTAGCAGTAAACTTACGTAAAATAGCTGCAAAAGACCACCCCGTAGAAAGGCATAAGATCCATTGTACGAACAGAAGTCTTGAGACGTGATAGGAGCGCATGGATTAGGTAATATCCACTGAAGGGCTGGATTAACAAACCACTTAAAGACGCCTAAACTAAACCAATTCAAAAAGGAAGATGTGAGAGTATTGAATCTTAAGACACCATCTGAAGAACTCTCAAGTCTCAACATCACAAAGAATCTTGACAAAGAGAAAAAAAAGGAACTCTTTTAATTGCAAGTTGATCGAACTCATCCCAAAATTCACTCTTTTTTTTCAAGACCATATCTAATCCTGATTTAAGGAAAGCGAAGGCTAAGTCGTTACCTTCCTAAGAAAATCAAACCATTCAAAAGAAAACACTGCCCCGTTCGTAATAGGAGCTTTCGCGACCTAATAGCAAACAAAACATATCGGGAAAAATTTATTGTGAGATTAGATGGAACTTTAAGTTTCTCAGGAAACAAAATCAGAGGAATCTACCTGTGACAGAGAATTACAACACGGTGGAGAGAACAAGCTTCTAGGAAACCCTCGAGCCAAAGCAGCATCACCTGCTTCAATTTTGCAATCATCTGCTATATTATCGGTTCTTCGAATTTCAAGTGTCAACGAGCGAACGGGATGAGAGAAGACGAGAATCAGACAAGTAACCCTCTTTAGGTTTTTTCTTCTAGAGTAAACTAGATGTATATCCTCATCCGATTAGTTTTTTCTATTTGTCAACCTTATAATTTTTATACAAGTGAAATCAGATACTTGACCCATTACAAGAGGCCCAATTAAAACCCAGCAATATATGATGCTTACCAATACACGTGCCTAATGAATATCCTTCTAGAGAAAACATCTTAAATTATTTTTCATCAATTCCTGCATGCATCTACGTCATCTATTCCTTTATTTCATTAGTTAATTTTCAAATTTTGATGAACTTTTGTCATGTATAAGAGGACAGAACTAGACAACATTATTTTTAACTATTGTTTGTATTTTTCTATATAGTTGCAATGGAGAGTCCTCATTTAAGTGGTGAAGAAAATGTTCCTGCTAGTCATGATGAATCTAGTTTGCAAGTCTCAGGTGGAACCAGTTTGTTAAGTCAGAATTCAGATGAGTTTTTAGCCGAGGAAAAAGATGCTCCAGTCAGCGATGGCGATGCTTCAGTAAGCGATGGCGATGCTTCTGTCGAAGATTTTGGTGAAAAAGACGACATAAGCAACTATGAGGATTGTCTTCAGATTGAAGATGTTGATGCTTTAGAGGCAAAAAATGAAAATCAGAATAACCATGAACTCTGTATTGGAATGGATTTTAGTTCTGATGAGTCCGCATATAAAGCTTATAGAAAATATGGAAGCAGTCATGGTTTTGACGTAAGGAGACAGCGGACTGCGAAAAAAAACAATAAGCTAGTAAGGATGGTTTATGTATGCTCAAAAGAGGGGTTTAGACAAGAACCAAAGGTCAATATATCATATTCACGACCAACCACAAGGTGTGGTTGTAAAGCTCGCATGTCTTGCTATCTTCAGAGTAATGGAAGATATAAGATTGTGACTTTTGAGCCGAACCATAACCATGATTTAGTGAGAACACCTATGAAGCATTTGCTGAAGAGTAACCGAGCAATCTCTATCTCTCAGAAATAACATGCTGATGATGCTGATATGTCTGGAATTTCAGCAAAAGCAACCGTTGAAATGATGAGTAGAGAAGTTGGGGGGCAAGCAAATCTGGGTTTTATGCATAAAGACCTGAAAAACTACATATATCGTAAGCGAATGGCAGCAATGGAAAAGGGAGATGCTGGAGCTGTTTTGGAGTACTTTCAAAAAAAGAAAGAGGAAAATGCATCTTTTTTTTACTCAATGCAACTCGATGAGGACGATATGATCACTAATATCTTTTGGGCGGATGATCGGTCAATTAGTGATTACAATCTTTTTGGAGATGTTGTTTGCTTTGATTCAACTTACAAGACCAACGAATATGACAGACCCTTTGCTCCATTTGTCGGCGTCAATCATCATAAGCAAACTATTGTGTTTGGTGCTGCTCTCTTATATGATGAAACCACAGAGTCTTTTGAGTGGCTTTTTCAGACTTTTCTTGGAACAATGTCTGGAAAACAACCGCAAACAATTCTTACAGACCAATGTGCAGCAATGGCAAATGCAATAGGAAAAGTACTCCCTGAAACAAAACACAGGTTATGTGTTTGGCATATTTACCAGAATGCGGCAAAAAGGTTGAGTCGTGTATTTCATGGACCAGACCAGTTTGTCACAGATTTCAGAGATTGTGTAGATGACCATGAGAATGAAGCAGAGTGGTTATCAGCTTGGAGTGAAATGCTCGAGAAGCATGGATTGACAGAGAATAAATGGTTGAAGAATTTGTTTGAGTTGAGAGAAAAATGGGCAAGAGTATATGGTCGTCAAACTTTTACAGCCGATATGATGAGCACACAGCGTAGTGAAAGTATGAATAATATTTTGAAAAAATACTTGAAGGGAAGTTATAACTTGTTGCGCTTCTTTACACACTATGAGAGAGCATTGGATGATCGGCGATTTAAAGAATTAACTGCTGACTTCGGCATGATGCATACCTCACCGGTCTTATCGGCTCCTGTAGAAATGCTGCAACATGCAGTGGACGTGTATACACCAGAAGTCTTTACCTTGTTCCAGAAGGAATACACAGCTATTGGTGATTATGTTGCCAAGAGGGTCAACAAGTCTGAGATGGTAAGTGCTGAATACAATGTATCTTTTCGTGGTGTTGGGAGAAATCATTTGGTTACTTATGTTGCTGGAGACGAAACGATACATTGTAGTTGTATGAAGTTTTCTTTTGCTGGAATCTTATGTCGTCATGCGTTAAAAGTGTTGGCCAAGAAGGATGTTAGAAGAATTCCACCTGCCTATATTTTGAATCGATGGAGTAAAGAGGCTAAAGCACGAACCATACCTTTTTATCATTCAGCGAACCCTAATGATACAGTGAAGGAATCAATCGGAAAGCGATATAGTCATATATGTCGTACTTTCCGGGAGATAGCATCTGTTGCTGCTGAACATATAGAACTGACGGGCTGTGCAGATGAAGCTGCCTTTCAGTTGCTTGACAAATTGAAGGAAAAGAAAAAAGAACTTGTGAAAGCTAATAAATGGATACTCCCTGCCTCTGATTTGGAACTTGTGGAAGAAGAAGACGAAGTTTTAAATGCACGTGGAATAAAAAGAAAAAATCCTCCTGGACGACCAAAGAACAAAAAAGTTGGACGCCATGGTCGATATTTGAGTGTGCTTGAAACGAAAAATCGTGGTATATCAAAATCATCCAACAATGGTACAGCAAAAAAGAAGTTGTCGTTTCAGGTATTTGATCTATTTTTGTTTGTCCAATCTTCATTGAATATCGCGACTTAATCAATCTTTATATTTCAGGACACCAGTCTTCCTCCTGATACACAGTTATCTGTTGTTTCTGCCACTAGTCCGATCTCATACAATGAACCTTCTTTCTCACAACTGCTCGAGGTTAATACTTCATTCTTAATACTATTATATTTGAATTCTGTCATTTTTTTAATTATTTTATGTCTCATATTTTGTAGGAATTTGACAAGAATCGTGATGGATCATCGTAATACTCTGATTTTTTAAATGTGAAAGCAGACATTAATTATGTTTTTGTTTTCGTTCTTACTTTTGGTGTTTCTACTTTCTAGCATATTCTTGTTTTTACACTTATTATTATCTTCAAAAACTCAAGACTATATTCAGCTTACGTCTCTGATGAACCTTTAGCAAAGCACACACAATGTTTCAACACTTCGTAGAATAAACTAAACAAAATAAACATAAGAATAGAAAGAAATACACTAGATGTTGATGTTGGAACATTGGCAGGTTTAATAAGGTTGACCTTGGCGATCTTGGAGAACTATCTCAAGCAACAATATGGAAGCTTCACAAGCTAAAAAGGCTGAAGAAACTAAATTAGGCTGCAACCAGAAATGAATTTCAGCACCCATTGATTAGAGCATTAACTCAACTACTCTCGCCAGCCTCTCCAGTCTCCATCATCTTTAGTTTCTCTTGTTCACTCACTTACTCTCTGTTTTTGTTCTCACAGTCACAATTCTTCTTCACTCTTCTGTTTCTTGCCACTCAGAGCTCTTCTTCTTCTTCTTCCTTCTTTAACAAAGCTGTTCATAAATTCCTAATTGCCTTACAACCTGATGGATCCATTGCTCACTATTACAGCTAAAATAAATAAACACAGCAAATACTTGAAAGTTATCTGGTAAAAATCAGTGCAAGACAAGATGGGGAAAAAGAGATTGATAGGCTCAAGAAGCCTGACAGCAATATCAAGACCATTGTTAGCATCATGAACTAGCTCTTGTGGAAGCCTTGTCGTCCCAAACGTTCCTCCCATCTTCGTCTTCACGTCATATATTCCAGCCGAGTGCCATCTGCAGTGACATATACGCATCATCATCACGTTCACTAGACAAAACCTGTCACAAGTTCAAACCCAAAACAGCCCGAGAGGTCAGCCCGAGAGTGGAGAGGTCATTGTTGTCTCCAAACAAAAACAAAAGCTATTTTACTGAGAGGTCAGCCTGATCTCTCGAAGAAGCAGACAGAGACTTGCGTTACAAGGTTTAAGAAGAGAAGAAGAGCAGCCAGAGCTAAAGCCCAAGTTAAGGAACAATTGAAACGTTCACAAATCTGAATATCATTCAGGAATCATCACGAGGTTAATTATGTTAATTGAGTGATGACTTAACTTGAACCTGTAAGTTACATGAAGAATTATTTAGGAGTCTATGGGATGAAGAAGAAGAAAAAGCAGATCGATGATGAAGAAGACGTTAACGGCGCCGTGTCTCACGTTAATTCCTTTTTTTTTGTCAAGGTATTTTTTTTTTCTTTAATTATAAAACATTTTTTAACTAATCCTATGTGGCAATTTAATTGGTTTAGAGAAGTGAGGTGAATTATACCATTCACCTTAGGGGTGAAGGCAAGTTTTGTTCACATAGGATTAGTCAAAAAAAAGTAAAATTTAAAGAAAAAAAAGAAAATCGCATAAAAAAAAGACGTCAATTAACTTAATGCTGTTGTCTGGCTGTTTCAACTTTTAACGCAGAGGCTTCTTCTCGATCCCTAAAAAAACAGAGATTGTGGATTTCAAACAGAGATTCAAGATAGGTTTTGCATCGGTACTTTGCTACTCTCTTTTATCCTCTTTCAAATTCTAGAATTGATATTTTTTTATCAGGTCAATTCGTTAGAGCAATATAATTATTCTCAACTTTAATTATTGTTTTTTACATATCTCAGGATCATATAGTTTTTTAGAGTTGTTAAATTTTCTTTAGTCACACATATGTATGATCATAGTAATAGGAAAAAACAATAAAAGGAATAGAGGAGGTTACGGATGTTTTGTTGCTTACTTTGCCAGTGTTTATATTTGTTTTTTTTTTTTGAATGAATGCTAAATTTATTCAAAAAAGTCTTATTACATCAGATGCATACTGTTTAGTTTAAAGAAAGAAAACGACACTTTTACATTCTATAACTGAACTAGAGTTGCATCAAATCTTCCATCCCTTTGAGCCCTTTCTTTCGCATCACACTGATCTTGTTTCTGATCTCCTTATCAAGCATTCTTTTAATGACTAGCAAAGGCAATAACTTATCACCATGCCTAACTTTATTGCGAACTCGCCACACTTCATAAAGAACCGCTTGAAGAGAGTACCTGATAAGAAAAAGACTCTTCTTCTCTCTCGATGTATCACCAACTACTACCATAATCTCCTCCCATCGATTAGTATACGAACTCCCCATAACACCTTTAGCTATAAACTCTCAGATTTGAGCTGAGTAATCACATTCAAAGAAAAGATGGTCTTTCGTCTCCTTTGTGGACTTACAAAGCACACAAGTTTCATCAAGCCCTCTGCTCCATTTAGCCACTCTGTCTAGAGTAGACAATCTATCTAGCGAAGCTAGCCAAGCTATAAATGCATATTTCGGAGTAGCTTGTGAAATCCAAATACCTTTAGCCCAAGCACAAGAAGGTTTGTTTACTCTCAACTGCTTCCAAGTTTCTTGAGTAGAAAACCTCTGCTTGTAACCCGACTTCCCTTGCCAAACACCAACATCCTTACTCTCTGAATCAAGCCTGCTATGAATGTTACTCAGCTCATCTTCAATCTCATTCAGAATACGCACCCGATGTCTTCTTCTTCTCCTAACACATAACACAGCTTCCTCCACCGTTGCATACTTCTTCACCCCCATGTCAATAACACCTCTGTCTCAAAGTAAGTCAAACAGAACTCCACGCATCGACCAATGATCATACCAAAATGAAGTATGCTTGCCATTACCCAACTCCTTCTTATAGAATACCTTCGCCACTTCTCTTAGCTTCAACATCTTCCTCCACATCCAAGACCCAACTTGTGGGTTTATTTTAACTTCTCAAAAGCTTCTTCCCTTCAAAAGATTTTCACAAATCCATTTACCCCACAGTGAATCACCAGTTAGCATTCTCCAGATTAACTTGAGCCCATAGACTTTGTTTACTTCTCTCAGATCACGGATTCCTAGCCCACCCTCACTCTTAGTACAACAGACATCCCTCCAAGCCACCTTAGCGTTAGAAGATTTTAGAATAGGACCCGTCCATAGGAAAGCCGAGCAGATTTTCTCCACCTCTTTAATACAACTGCAAGGAACACGAAAGACTGCAATCCATAAGTTCACTATACTGATAAGTACAGAGTTTAGGAGTTGTAGTCTACCAGCATATGACAAGAATCTGCAAGTCCAAGTGCTTATCTTGCTTCTGACATGTTCCAAGAGAGGATAATAGTCTTGTTTCCTCATTGCCTGAGTCATAAGAGGGAGACCCAAGTAACGCACCGGTAATTCACCTTCTGCAAATTTGAAATTCGTCAAAATACTTCTCTTCTCCTCCACTGAGACCCCCGCCATGAAGATAGTAGATTTTTCCACACTTATACTCAACCCTGACCAGACTTCAAACTCATCAAAGACCGACAGAGCTCCCTGAACTGATTCCCTTGAGCCTTCAATAAAGACCATAAGGTCATCTGCGAAACAGAGATGAGTAAGAGATAGCTTTTTGCAACCCATATGAACCTTAAACCTTCTCTCCACCAGCGCTTTATTCAGTTTCAATGAGAGCACATTCATGCAGAGTACAAATAAGTACGGGGAAAGAAAACACCCTTTCCGCAATCCTCTAGTGCTTTGATAGTAACCCGCAAGATCGCCATTTACTTGTACCGAGAAGGAGGGACTAGTGATGCACAATTCAATCCAATGAACAAACTTCTCAGGAAACCCAAGTGCACATAAACTGTTCAGAACAAAATTCCATTGCACCGAGTCGAAGGCTTTGGAGATGTATATCTTCATAAGACAGTGTGGGCTAACATCTTCCTTATGATAGTCTTTGACAAGCTCTGAAGCTAAAAGAACATTCTCCATAAGTAAACGCCCCTGAACAAACGCTGACTGATTTTCAAGAATGACCCGAGGCAGAATTTTCTTCAGACGGTTAGCCAAAATCTTCGAAACAACCTTATAACGACATTACAGCAAGCTGTCGGCCTGTAATCTTTCATTTCAAGAGAGTTTAACCGCTTGGGAACTAAAGCCAGGATGGTAGAGTTCACTCCTTTAGGGAGAAAGCCATACCTGAAGACAGATTGAACTGAAGTCACAAAGTCTTTTCCCAAAACTGACCAAGTAGTCCTGAAGAATTCTGCCGGGAATCCATCTGGACCTGGTGATTTATTATTTGGCATAGCAAATAACACCTTGCGGACCTCCTCTTCAGATACCTCAGATTCCAACAGGTTACAATCCTGCAGCGTACATCTGAAATCAGTCAAGTCCTACAGCTCCTCTACAGAGATACCCTGATAACTATCAGGATTCCTATTCAGAAACTCCATGAAGAACCTCTCTGCCTCCTTCTTTATTCCTTCATGGGTATTGACAACATTTCCATCTTGGCATCTAACTTCTCTTATCAAGTTTTGAGCTTGTCTTGACTTTATTGCACGGTGAAACGTCTTGTTATTTTGATCTCCTACATCCAACCAATGCAATTTTGCTTTCTGCTTCAGATGATCTTCTTCAAGACTAGCAATATGTATCCATTCTCCATAAGCTTCAGCTTCATCACGAATAGTATCCTCAGTAGGGCATAGCAAAGTAGCATTATGTTTCTCACATAATACACCATAAGCTGCTTTAGCTCTTTTAGTTAAATTGCCCATCTTCTCACGACCCAACTCTCTAAGAAGAGGTTTAATATCCTTCAGTTTCTTGGAGAACCGATACATCGCCGAAGTTGAATGAAAAAACCTCACTGTAGAATCCCAGTAGTCTTTGACCAAAGGCAAGAATGACGGAATACTACTCATGGCATTTACATATTTGAAAGGCTTCTTGATTCTTTCACTAGGAGGGAAGAGCTGAATCTTGCACCTCATATGATCAGAACAGCCTCCTGGTTCAAAGATTGAATATGCATTGCTGAAACGATGGAGAGCCTCCTCATTTAGCAACACACGATCCAATTTTTCGCAGATGACTCCTTCATCCCTCTTGTTGCACCATGTATACTGAGGACCTTGATAAGCCATATCAGTTAGCCGGCAACGAAGAACAGTGCTCTGAAAGTCTCTCATTCCAGCAGGAACCCTCCCCGTACTAGCAAACATCGAGCTTTCATTACCTTCCAAGATCTCGTTGAAGTCACCCATTATCATCCATGATTTATTAGTAAAACAAGGAGAATTCTGGTGATGAACAATATCTTCCCAAAGTGCTTTCCTCTCCTCCACTAGATTACTTGCATAAACACTTGTACAATAGAATTCCTCCTCTTCATTCAGTTCCACCATAACAGTAACCAACTGATCCGATTTATATACTGGCGTAATACGGACCATCTCTCTCCACATAAACCAAATCCTTCCACCTCTACTATCTTCATAATTAGTAATAGACGACCAATCTCTAAACACAGTACTCGAAATTTTCTCAGCTTTACCTTCCTTCATCCTTGTTTCCAACAGACACCCAAACCTCATATCATTGCTGCGTACACTCACTGACGACGGAATGCTTCAAAGTTTTATTCAATCCGCGCACATTCCAAAAGAAACTCGCCATGGTTAGAGTTTGCATCTAGAAGACCTTTTGCCCTTAGAATTTGCATCCTGAGCTGTAGCCTTCTGGACTCTCTTCCCCCCCCCCCCTTTTTGCTCTACTGCCTTCTCTTTATCCTTAACCTTCTGATCCAAAATCTCATCTTCTAACAGATCACCCTCCCTTATATCACTTACCTCTTCATACTCATTATTTACTTCCTCCTCCTCAAGCGGGTTATCAACTAGAACTTCACCTTCTTCAACCTCATCCAAACACAGAACAGAGTATTTCGAAGCAGAAATCTGAACGACTACTTCCTCACGATGTGGCGTTTTCAGTTGTGACCTACCCACTTTGTCTGGTGATACAGTGGACCAGTCCTCTTCTCCCCCCTCCTTGCTCACTGAAGCTCTCACCTCACTAGCAATACTTGGCAACTCATGAACCTTCTTCAACCCTACCGACTCAGAAACAACATCCATATCCATCTGTGCTACAACTCTATCAGTAGACTTTAGAGCACTCTCCCCTTTAGCACTCAAATCCCCTTGCTTCTTCTCACGTTTCTTCATCACACACACCTTCTCCGTATGGCCCCATTTCTCACACAAACTGCATCGAGACGGCAACCATGGATAGTAAAACTCAGCTGTGAACTCCTTCCCTTCTATTACAAACTTAATCTCTTTTGGTAGCGTTTTTGATACATCTACATTGACGAAAACTTTTGCCTCCTCAAAGTTTGAACAAGCTAGAGTCTCCAGATGTAGATGCACTGGAAAGCCCACAGTACTCGTCATAAAACTCAAAGCCTCCCAAGAAAACATATGAAGAGGAACCTTCCGCAAGTGAACCCACATCGGAATGGCCTCCTCCTCTTGCTTCTCTTCTTCAGTTTTAGGTGTCCATTTCTTCGCAATCATAGGAACCCCAGCTATATTCCACATCCCTCTCTTGATAACCTTCTCACGAAACCTCGAGTTTTTGATCTTGAATCTCATAGTTGTAGCATTAACATCATAGACCTCCACCTTGGCTGTATCATCACCATAGCTCCAGATTTTGTTCACCACCATATGAAATTTCGCTAAATGGGGCGCTATGTCGAGAAACTTACCCACAACGAAATCCTCCCACAACGGAGTAACATCAGAGAGAACATCATCGGGTATCACCACCTTGTTCTTGCCATCCACCGATTTAATCTCCACATCGTACTTTTTTAGACTCCTTCTTTCCTGCGCCACCGAAACCCATTTCTCCGATCTCAGATTCACACCCTTTGATTGCCTCGCTCCCTGTAGATCCTCTTCACAATCCTTCTGAATCCCCCGATTATCCTCTGGCGGTGCATATGAGCCCGGCGAAGCCGCCAAAACCATCGGAAAAGCCTTCGTCACAATCGCTCTCGATATCGCCTAAAAAATCGCCTTCAAAATATAATGTGAGATGGGTTCAAGAGGGATCGAATCCAGATTTTCCAGTGTTTGTATTTGACTTTCTAAAAGGGAATAATATTTTATGTTCGATGAGAGATCAGTGAACGCTTCTGTGTTTTTCAACTTTTATACTTTTAATAAATGATTATATGTAGACTACAAAACTGTGTTTGTTGTGTTTAATGTCTGAAATCTAAGATTCTTAAACTTGTTATATTATTCAAACTTATTTAACTATTCAGTTTTGAAAGGAAAAAAAAAACTATACTAGGTTGACAAATTGGAACTAATATACTAAATTGTAGTTACTGATACTTTTACGTCTTAGGAATATATTGTTCTTGGACACAGTCTAGCCGTGAGAAGGCATTAAATTGATGTCGTTTATGACTGAATAAGGTCAGATCGTGATATATGATAAAAGTTGATGATTGGCATTAATTTGATGTGTTTTATTATTTAGAATCTCTATTAAAATAAAGTCCAAATTGCTATATGTTATCTAAGATAATTTCTAACTTGTGTTTCTATTTTGTTATATAGTTGCAATGGAGAATAGTCATTTAAGTGGTCAAAAAATTGATTTCGCTAGTCAAGATGAATCTAATTTGCAAGCCTCAGGTGAAACCAGTTTGTTAAGTCAAAATTCAGATGAGCTTTTAGCTGAAATAAAAGATGCTTCCCTCAGCGATGACGATGCTTCAGTCAGTGATTTTGATGAAGAAGATGACATAAACAACAATGAGGATTATTTTCAGACTGAAGATGTTGATGTTTTAGAGGCAAACAATGAAAATCAAAAAAAATCTGAACTTTTTGTTGGAATGGATTTCAGTTCTGATGAGTCTGCATATAAAGCTTATAGAAAGTAGGGAGGCGATCATGGTTTCAACATAAGGAGACAAAGGACTGTGAAAAGAAACAACAAGCTAGTAAGAATGGTTTATGTATGCTCAAAAAAGGGGTTTAGGCAGGAACCTAAGGTCAATAAACCTCATTCACGACGAACCACAAGGTGTGGTTGTAAAGCTCGCATGTCTTGCTACCTTCAGATTAACGGAAGATATAAGATTGTCACTTTTGAGCCGAATCATAACCATGATTTAGTGAGGACACCAATGAAGCATTTGTTGAAGAGTAACTGAGCAATGTCTATCTCTCAAAAACAACATGCTAATGATGCTGATATGTTAGGAATTTCAGCAAAGGCGACCGTTGAAATGATGAGCAGAGAAGTTGGGAGACAAGCGAATCTGGGTTTTATGGATAAAGACCTACGCAATTACATATACCGTAAGCGAATGGCAGAAATGAAAAAGGGAGATGCTGGAGCGGTTTTGGAGTACTTTCAAAAAAAGAAAGAGGATAATGCATCTTTCTTTTACTCAATTCAACTTGATGAGGACGATATGATCACTAATATCTTCTGGGCAGATGATCGGTCAATTGGTGATTACAATCTTTTTGGAGATGTCGTTTGCTTTGATACGACTTACAAGACCAATGAATATGATAGACCGTTTGCTCCATTTGTCGGGGTCAATCATCATAAGCAAACTATTGTGTTTGTTGCTGCTCTCTTATATGATGAACCCATAGAATCTTTTGAGTGGCTTTTTCAGGCTTTTGAGTGGCTTTTTCAGGCTTTTCTTGGAGTAATGTCTGGAAAACAACCGCAAACAATTCTTACAGACCAATGTGTAGCAATGGCAAATGCAATAGAAAAAGTGTTCCCTGAAACAAAACATAGGTTATGTGTTTAGCATATTTACCAGAACGCTGCCAAGAGGTTGAGCCATGTATTTCATGGACCGAACCAGTTTGCCACAGACTTTAGAAAATGTGTAGATGACCATGAGAATGAAGTAGAGTGGTTATCAGCATGGAGTGCAATGCTTGAGAAGCATGGATTGACAGAGAATAAATGGTTGAAGGATTTGTTTGAGCTGAGAGAAAAATGGGCAAGGGTATATGGTCGTCAAAGTTTTATAGTGAAAGTATGAACAATATTTTGAAAAAATACTTGAAGAGCAGTTATAACTTGTTGCACTTCTTTAAACACTACGAGAGAGTGTTGGATGATAGGCGATTTAAAGAATTAACTGCTGACTTCGGTATGATGCATAACTCGCCGGTATTATCAGCTCCTGTAGAAATGTTGCAACATGCAGTGGACGTGTATACACCAGAAGTCTTTACCTTGTTCCAGAAGCAATACACAGCTATCGGTGATTATGTTGCCAAACGGGTCAATAAGTCTGAGATGACAAGTGCTGAATACAATGTATCTTTTCGTGGTGTTGGAAAAAATCATTTGGTTAACTATGATGCTGCAAATGAAACGATACATTGTAGTTGCATGAAATTTTCTTTTGCTGGAGTCTTATGTCGTCATGCATTAAAAGTGTTGGCCAAGAAGGATGTTAGGAGAATTCCACCTATCTACATTCTGAATCGATGGAGTAAAGAGGCTAAAGCACGAACCATATCTTTTTATCATTCAGCGACACCCAATGACACAGTGAATGAATCAATCGGAAAGTGCTATAGTCATATATGTCGTACTTTCCGTGAGATAGCATCTGTTTCTGCTGAACATACAGAACTGACATTGTGTGCAGATGAAGCTGCCATTCAGTTGCTTGAAAATTGATGGAAAAGAAAAAGGAACTTGTGAAAGCTGATAAATGGATGCTCCATACTTCAGATTTTGAACTTGTGGAAGAGGAAGAAGAAGAAGTTCTAAATGCACGTGGAATAAAAAGAAAAAATCCTCCTGGACGACCAAGAACCCAAAAAGTCAGACGCCATGGTCGATATTTGAGTGTTCTTGAAAAGCCTTCTACTAAATCAAAATCATCTAATAATGCTACAGCGAAAAAGAAGTTGACATTTCAGGTATTAGATATTTTTTTCCATTTTTTTATCGAATTTGAGGATCTTAATCAATATATATATCAGGACTGAAGTCTTCTTCCTGATACCCAGTTATCTGATGCTGCCAATAGTCCGACCTTATACAATGAACCTTCTTTTTCACAACTGCTTCAGGTTAGTACTTCATTCTTTATACTATTTATATTTGAGTTTTTCTCTCATTTTTTTTAATTTTTTTATGTCTCAGATTTTGTAGGGATTTGACAAGAGCTTTGATGGATCATCGTAAAACTCTGTTATTTTATATGTGAAAGCAAGTTCTAATTATGTTTTGTTTTTGTTCTTACTTTTGGTGTTTCTAGCATACTATTTTTTTACATCTATTATTATCGTCAATCTTCATCATTTAACTACTATATTCATGTTCAGCTTCAACGTCCGTTGAACCTTTAGTAAAGCATACACAGTGCCCCCTAATACTTCATAGACTACTCTATTCTTGTTTTGAATATGTTTGTATGTGAAGAGGATGACATAATTAATGCTGAGCCACTGTCTTATATATCACCCAAATTTTCTGCAGCTATATATAGAACAGAGTCTCAGTCCACGATACCATCTCCTTAACGAGTTAGGGTCAGGCATAGGCTTAAGCTTTTTAGTTATCTCTTCAGTCTACTACTTATTTGTGATTTTAGGTAGTTATCTGCTTGCATAAGCTAATTTTTAAGGTTGTGTACCTGTTTCAAATGCATCAGTTTTACAGATATATATGACATCAAGATATAAAACCAAAAGAAAACAACTCAACTACTCTCAGCCAGCCTCTCCATCATCTCATCTTTGCTTCTCTTGTTCACTCACTCTCTGATTTAGTTCTAACACTCAATCTGTTTTGTCTTGTGTTTCATTATTAGACAGGGACACACTCTCTCTTTACTCTCTCCCTTGTTTGTTCTCTTGTTCTTGTAGAGAGAGAAGAAAATAATTTTTGTATGTCTAAGTGGTTTCTTTCTCCAACTTTTTCTTATTAGAATTGTATAATAATCTTATAATAGTCTTTTTTGACTTCTTCCTCATTGTTATCACGCTTCTTCTTCACACTTCCGTTTCTTGCGCATCAAGTTTCTTCTTCTTCCTCCTTCTTTGTATCTAGTTCTCTGTTATTCTTCTTTGTTCTTCTTCTTGGGCACTTCTTCGTAGATCCACTTCGTTTGTAGTTTTAATCAAAGTTCAATTCCAACAAAAACTTATTTTTCACCTTGATGCTCTTCTTCTTCTCCATCTCCTTCCTTGTTTGATAATTTTTCCAAAAGTACAAAATCTAGTCTGGTTCAGGTCATGGATGAACATGGTTTGATTTGGTTTGGAGAGGAGAAATCGAAATATGATTTATATAATCAGAGACTCAATTTGACAAACCTTTGTACTCCTGTAAGCGATGAAGAGAAGAGTCGATGGACTACGGCGTTAAGTTAATTGACGTCTTTTTTAAGCGATTTTCCTTATTTTTTTCTTTAAGTTTTACTTTTTTTTTACTAATCCTATGTGGCAGTTTAATTGGTGTATTGAGGTGAGGTGAATTAGAGGAGTTCACCTCAGGGGTGAATACAAGTATTGTTCATCCACTAACGTGTCTTTTTCAGAAGTTGTTGGGAGTGAGCCATCACATTCATTGCCGGTGTTGTCGTCGACCTTCTTGTTTAACGAGAGAGCAAGAAACAATTTGATCAATGATGGCATCTATTCTCCAACTTATAGCAAGAAACAATTTGTGGCATTACAAAGGAAAAAACAAAAAAAAATGATTGTGCGAACTGACACGTGGCTGCTTGTGATTGGAAGAAGAAGTTTGTTACAAGAAGTTTTGCATCATCATCTTTATCATCGAAAAAAATCATAAAATTTATTACAATTTTTTTGTGGTTGCTATAATTTTCCTGTAAATTTTCAGAGAAAATTCCTCAATTGTTGTTGTAGAACCACTTCTTCTTCTATAAATTCTTCACACATTGAGAGTTGGTTTGGCGTTTTATGAATATGATTCCAAAATTATTATTCATCATCTTCTCCATTACAATTTATCTGTATCAGTGGTATCAGAGCCATTTGCATCCTCGAATCAATGGCAGGCATTGAGTTCCAAGTCTCGAAAGTGTTTCATGTGGTTTGCGTCCATGGATCTCAGCTTTAGAGGATCAGTTTGCTCAGGATGAGTAGTCCGATATGAACAAATTAGCTTTAAATGTGTATCTTATCAGAGGTAAAGCAGACGCATTTGTTCATAGACGACAAGAGTATAAGTATTTATATACTTGGGAAGATTTAAAGTATAGTTTTCTACGGATGTTTGGTGAACCTGACGATCCGGAACGGATCTGATTGCTGGCAGAGAGGGAAAAATCGAAGCAAAATAGGAGATTAGCAGCTATGATCACAAACATTGATGCAATTCAAGAGATGCCGATGACTAATCCTATTGTTTCGGAATCGCAAGAGAAAACCGCATCAGTTCCAGCAAATAATATGTTCAGAGAGAGTGAAGGGCGTGTGAACAGTGATTCAATGTTAGTTCCCGATGGCATTCTACTAGGGAAACCAATTCATGAAACAGAAATGGAGTTCAAAACCGAGTTACAAAACTCTCTTTTGGAACCAAGCCGTAGAGTAAAGAAATTGCAATCTGCCTTGCCTAGTAATAGTAGGTCACAGCTTCTCATTAATTTACATAATGATCATAAACTTGGTGTTTGGACTGCTCCAAAAGTACACCAAATATATATTTTAGATGTGAATAAGAGAGAGGAACTGATTCAAAAGGCAGTAGAAGGTGTTGAGTTTGTTGCACACCATATGTTTAATCAATTGTTGCTAAGAGTTTGTAGAAAGATGAAACACATGAAGTGTCAGAAAAAAATTGGAGTGTCAAGTATTGGAGAAAATGTTTGTGAGAGGAAAGAAAAAGCAAGAACAGTCGAAGCTAAGAAAACTACTCAAATCATGGAAATTAAAACTCAAAGTCAAGGTTATCAAGAACATCTTTAAGGAAGGAGAAGGTCATGAGTGTCTCAATGAAGGAGTTATTGTAAGCCTGAAGAGTAAATTGAAACGTCAGGATGATACAATATTCCTAAAGCAATGTCACAGTGAAGGCAAGAAATCCTTTGAGCTCATACCGAGTATGCATTTGGTTCAAATGAGACACTACATGAGCTAGCTGTGGTACCAAACTCATCTATCTATTATGAAGTTCCGCTTGTGACTTTCAACAAGGAAACACTACATATACATCACCTGCTCCAGAAATTGTCTCTGAGAGGAAAGAAAGTGCAGAAACAATCTAAGCAAAAGAAACTTCTCAAGTCTTGGAGATTCAAATTCAAACAGATAATTGAAGAGGCAATAAGGGTTTTGGAAATATTACAGGCTGTGGTAGAAGGGTTACAGTTTGATTTGATGAGTTTTAAGGCCATCAAAGAGCAGCATGGGTTATGGAGCTTAGCTTCAGAATGTATGGTTGAGGATAAGCTGCAGAACTTTTATACTGAGATGTGGCTGATGGACACTGTGAAGTGGATATGTGATAAAGTTTCTCATGGTTTTGTAGTATATGACGTGTTCCATTTGCAACGACCACCCGACTCAGTGTTCACTCGAGCAAATGGTTGCGGTTCAAAGGAAGGGAGATTTGTTACGAATAAATAGAGTGTTGAGTATGTGGCAGTACGAAGGAAGGAACAAGAGAATGATTGTGTGAACTGACATTTGGCTGCTTGTGATTGGAAGAAGAATTTTGTTACAAGATAAAAGAAGCTCTGCAACGTCTTCTTCATCATCGAAAAAGATCATAAAGTTTGTTATAATTTACTTTTTCTTTTCTCTGTGGTTACTATGATTTTCTGAGAAAATTCCTCAATTGTTGTTCTAGAACCGCTTCTACTTCTAAGTGTTTTACACATTGAGAGTTGGTTTGGCGTTTTATAAACGTGATTCCAAAGTTACTATTCATCACTACTCCAATACAGTTTATATGTATCAATACCCTTTCCTCTGTATCAGCTTTCAGTATCAAAGGTTTGTCACATCTTCACCAGAGATGAAAGCATAGCGAAAATTTTAGCGAATCTGGTACATAATCTTTGTTAAAACACTTCTCTATATGAGAAACTTCAACTCTGCTGAGTCTAACCAAATCACCAAAACTTAATCGAACAATTCAAAAGCTTAATCAGATTTTAGATACTCTGCCTTTATCCTCTAAGTAAGTAGAGATTAACTCTTATCGAACTAAGACTCGAGTATAACCAGAGAAGAGCAGACAGACTTTTGATATCAAACGAGACTTGATATTTTTTGTGAGAAGAAAAGGTGTTTAGAAAACTAAAAGGATCCATAACAGAATTTTATTATCCACAACTGGAAAAGAAAGGACGATGAATAAACAATCAGACAAGCCGAAGATAGATCCAAACTAGGTCGGAATGAAAAAAAAAAAAAGGTGGTGACTGGCAGCAAATATTCTCACCAGCCATCGAACAATAATGGGGTTTTTGATTTGATATGTCGTTCCATGTGATATTACGTGTATACGCACACCAATTAACCTAATGTGCACACTACCACAATCGAATAGTATGTCGATGTAGCACTTTAGGATCGAATCCACCGAGACCAACTCTTACACTTTATTTCTATTGGATCAATACTTAGCTAAACAATGATGGAGTTTTGAGAATGAGGTTTTGTGAGAAACAAGTTAATAGATGAATAATACTGCATAAATATAACAGAAACAAAGAGAAAGTTCAGGATGATCTTCTCTAAAACGAGAGAGAGAGAGAGATCCTTCTCTCTTTACAAGGTATGAAATCACAAAGCAAGTCTCCAATGGTTTCTTCTAAGAAAAATCGCATAGAATGATAATGAGAAACATAAAAATATGATATATCAAAGCCACAGGCGGCTGGGAGAGAAAAAAAGGATAATTAGGGCAAATCCCGAGATGTTGTATTTTCCTTATTCGTCGGGAACAGCCACGAGATCACTCCGTCTGCTTGTTCTGCTTGATCGGGAACAGTCATCAGACTGTTCTACGTGAAAATTACCAAACTGCACTAATTTCTACCTCTTTTGCTCCAACAGGTCCATCTCCCATCCAGTGCAACTCCAGAGTAATGACTCGAAAAGGACTAGAAAGACTCGATAAAGACTTGAAAACCAATTAGAAAACATATATACAATGATGTATAAAACACCATATATCAATTCCCCCAGAATTAGATCCTTATTTGTCCTCGAACAAGACCAAGTATCAAGAACAGGGAGAAAGGTTTGAAAGTGTGGAAACTCTCCTATTCTCAGCAACCATACCTTAACCACGAATCTCTGAACCATACAAGCAGCAAACTAGGACAGCACACCCTTACCAGAAGCCCACTGACTGCTGTTCAAAAATCGGCTCTATACTCTACATCTCAAACCTGAAAAAGCAACACTATTGAGACAGAACTCCCTACATTCATTTAAGAGCAGCGTGAGCTTCTCATTACAGGCACTATTCAGGGTAGACGGGCTAGGTGTGGAATAGGCTCATTTTATGGTGGAGTTAAAGAGTGTTTAGGGGCTACCAACTTTTAGTAGTGGATGCAGGATATCGCGCAAAATAGTCGTGAGAGGACGGCTCCATTGATGTCCACAGCCCCTTACTCGTTTTTCTATCTCAGGAGCGACTGTTCTTTTCGTTCGGGAACAATCATCAGACTGCTCCGCTCATCTGTCTGCTCCTCATCCCTTCATATTGATACCTACTCTTTTGCTCGACCTTCCAAATGGCTCATGTATCCTGAATTCTTCTCCTTCTCCATCCCCATATGCTAAATAAATTGAAAAGTAGGTTTTTTTTTATTTTAAAAAGATGGTGGGGTGACGAAGAAGGAGGTAACATGTGATGTTTAGATTGCCACTGGTGGTTCTTCTGGTTCAGATCATTCTGGTTCTCCACCCATGTGTCTTGCACAGCTCATTGGTTATGGAGCGGTTGCTCCCTTAATCTGCTTGTTCTCCTTCTGACTGAATCTGCGCAGCAGTAACGAGTAAGAGGCTGCGTCGATCCTTTCCTCTCCGACCTTTTTGCACATATCTGCACATATAACACTGAAAAACAAATGCATGAAGGTGGAATAAAGGCTAAGGTGCAGGGTGGGAACTAGCTAAAGATGAGCTAGCCACTCAGGAACAACAAAATGGATATAAAGGATAAGAAGTCCTGAGTGTAGTTCTCGTTTCCCTGATCTAGTGCCCATAACAAGAAGAATTTCAGTCAAGATTAGGTTCAAGTTAAGTGGAGTTGAGTCTACCCAATGTAACCTGATCGGCTAAGAACTTCTGGAGAATCAAGTGAGAAATGTCAGGGTGTTCCAGGTCCACATGTGTGTCTTTCGCCACTGCTAAGGTTACTGAATAAGATAACTAAAGCACGAGGTGGTTAGTGATCAACACGGAATAAGGTCCTAATTCCCACAAAATTTTGACTGACTCAATCCTAAAAACTGACTCAAACTGACTCAAAAGAGAAAAACAAAAGAAAGAAACGAGTTAGTAAACGACGAATACCCTCCCCCAGACTTACTTCACAATGTCTCGGTGTGAAAATAAATCAGAGAGAAGGTAAAAACAAGAATATACAATTTTTTTGGTCAAGATACTTACCTAGAGCGGGTGCTCCGAAAAATTATGGGTGTTCTGTCGCCATATTTTCACCTAGACGGTTGTTCTTGGCTCCTGCAGAACAGGGAGCTCCGTTTCTGCAACCCAGAATTTTTCGAAGTATCTCGAATTTTTCTGCTTTTTGACCTGAAACTCAATAAACTAAAACAAAAATAAGCAAACAAAAACAAAACCAAGTTATATTTACACTTACGAGTGGGTTGCCTCCCACCAAGCGCTTGGTTAAAGTCACTAGCTTGACTTGGTGACATGGATCAGTCGGGTTGAGCATGAGGCACTACACGAAAAATCCGTATTAGTAGCACCCGAAAAACGCTATCATAAAGTTTTCATAGCGTTTCGAAGAACGCCGTGACAGCCGCAGCTATAATAGACCCCCCACTTATTGTAGCATATTTTCATGTGCTATAATAAATATACATATTGTAGCGTTAAACGTGTGCTCCTGATTAGTCTTTTTATAACATTGGTTTAGTGTTATAATATATTTTTTCATGACGTTTTTATAAAGCTGTAAAATATGTTATAATGACATAGATATAATGCTATGTTATAACTTCTCATTTATATTTTTAAATTCATAATTATTAATTAAAATTATAATTAATATATTTTAATTCACGTTTTTAAATTTAAAATAAATTCTAATATAACTGGTTTGTGAATAAAATTATTTATTGTTAAAATTTTGGTTTACAAATGTATTGGTTTATTACAAAAACCGGTTTACATACAAATCCTTATTAACTAACCCTAAACCAAACCTAACTAACCCTAACTAAAACACGTTCTTCTTCAATCTCCGCCGCACTCCTCGTTGACGCCGAGACCACCAGCCACGACCACCACGGTTCGATCTGCTCGTCATCTTCCTGCTCCATCCTCTTCCTCCTTGCGTCTCTGTCTGCTCTCCTTCTCCGCCTTTCTTCTTCTTCTTCTTACTCGGCTCCACCACATCCGTCGTTTGTTATGCCTCTGCCTCCGCCTCCGCCTCTTCTCTCCATCTCCGGCTGTTCTTCATCTTCTTTATCTTCTGCTTTTATCCTTGAAACCTAGTTTTCAAAACAAAAACAGAAAAAGATTCAAACTTTCATCAACAGTTTCAGACAGGGAGACAATCCAAATTTGGCACTTCACATCGTAACTACAAGACAGATTAAGAGAAACCCCTTTAAGAAAACAGGAAACTCTGATGAAGAATCATCAGATCACGGATTAAAAGTTTAGCCATATCACCTTCAAGTCTCTGAAATCAGGGCTCTCTTTCCTCAAACGTACATGGTGTGGTCTCGGCGACTCCAAGTGTTTCGTTTCCGACGAGCACTTGAAAAAAAAGGAGATAAAATGTCGAGATCGAGAGAGATAGAGAGAGAGAGAGAGGAAACGAGAAAAGGAGTGAGAAGAAAAAAACAAAAATCATAATAAATGTGTTTAATTGTATCTGTTGGATGCGAGTTAATGAATGGTTGTGAACCATTGATTTGTCTGATCCGTGCCATAAACAAAGTGACCAATAGGAAGAAAGTGTGAGGATAGATAGACAAAATGATTTTGGGCCTTTGATCTAAATCAAAATCAATGGTTCTAAAAAAACAATACAAATTATCTCTCTATTTATTTATAGTTATTTAAACTTTAAATAATTTGATATCATAATTTAAAACTATAAATATAAATTTATTATTTGAATTTTTTGTTGTGTGATATATTTAAATAATAAATTTTAAATTAGATTTATGACTTTATATATAAGGTTTAACTTTGTATGTAAGGTTTAAGTTAGGGTTAAGGGTTTGATATTAGAATTTGTAAAACTAGAATTGAAAAATTAATTGAAAAGTAAAGCTTTATGTAATATAGGTCTGGTGTTTGGAGTTTGAGGTTTAATAGTATATTTAAAATTAAAGTTTGAAAAGATTATATTTGTAGCTTATGATTGTGTTTGAAATTAGACTTAATTTAGGGTTGGGGTTTCATACAGAGAGCTAGAGTAAGTTTAGGGTTTGGGCACTATCTATCCAAATTATATAGTCTGTACTTTTGTTTTAGTTATAATTTTCTACAAATGATTATTTTGAAGTTTATTGGATGTTGGAATTTAGGGCATGTTTAGGGTTTAGATATCAAAGTAAAAAATATTTTGTTTTTTTTCTAATTTATTATCAGTATTAGATTTTCTTTTTATCATATTACTTGTTGTATTATCTTTGGATTTTATGATGATATATTCAAAATTTAGGATTTAGGGTATGTTTAGGGTATAGAATTTGAAATAAAATATTTTTTTTTTCAAATTTATTATTTCACAAATGTTAATTATCACATAAACTGTAGTGCAAAATGTAAATCAAAACATTGCAATTTGATCTATATATGAGAAATTATATTTCATTAATTTTTCAAAACATACATTATTTCATTTGCCAAGTCTAGGAAATCCATCTACAAACCAATGCCTCAACAAGATTTAACATATCAAAATCAAAATCAAAGAAACCTAAGTCATCCTTTGAATTGAATGCAAGTCATTGTGGTCTTCCTCTAATGGAAAGAAAGCACAAAGAAGAAAGTGATCACACGATGGAGTGTTTACTCCATTGCTGCCTTTGTGGTCCTCTTGTTTCTCTAACACAATCAAAAGCTCCTCAATCCTGATCAGTAGTTCCTCTCCATCATCGCATTCATTTCTTCCACAAGCTTAAACCTTTGCTCAAGACTCGCGTAATCTTGCTTCAGGCTCTCGTAATTCTCCATCAGCCAGTGCTATAGCAGCAAGATATTCTTTTATCATTCCAGAAGACGTATCCAGCTTCAACAACAGAAGAAACAAACACCCACAAATCACTCACAAGAGATACATAACTAAACTAAGAGTACGGTACACAGAACTTGACAGTGATTAATGGACATATCTTGGCTGCAATCACGACAACAACAACAAGAAAAAAATATATGTAAAACTGAGAAAAGCTAGCCAGACATAGACTTACGTCTACAGACAAGCTTCAAGTCTCCTCCATGTACTAAAATGAGTAATAAGATATCAACTAATACACTAAAAAAAAGAGGTTTAACATTTACCTTGAGGTGTTGACGATCTTGCAGTTTAGGAACGATGTCTTTGTGTTTCATGTCATCATAAACTTCATCAAATGCAAAAGCAGAAGGATCCTCCTCCACTGTTTTTTATGCTGCTCCTCAGTCTAATTCATCACAACACCCTTTAACTACTTGACATAATCAAAAAGTAAGAAACAGAGTGAGAATGGTAAATGTACTTTTTGCATCAAACTCTGTTTCACTTTGAGTAAACACACATGCTCCACTTCGTCAATGAATCCTTTTGATTCTCTTCAAGAAAGTTCCACACTCTCTTCTCCTTATCATCAGCCATTATCTACTTCATCATCCTCGCAAACGCCTTTGCAGTGAAGTTCCACAAGTAAGGACCTTCAGCATTGGTGACCACCATTGTCGTGAACTCACAAGGCTTCCTGCAGAAAATAACAAAAAAGACCATGTGTAAAGAACTTGACAGTGATACCCACTTAAGCCTGTGTAATATAATAAGACATCAATATAAGAAAGAAGCCGATGAGCAATCAAAATCATGTAAAGCTTCGTTTTTTTTCTTTCTTGGCATCGAAAAATCATACAAGTTCTTACCTTAAGCTACATACATCTATCAATGTGAAATCAAAATCAATACAAACATAATCTATGTAAAGTTGATTTCTTTTGTAGATCTAGATAAACACAACAGGCTATGTGTTAAGAACAACAAGAGAGTTATCAGTGAGACTGGAACCTGAGAGATGCTAAAGTAGAAAACTTGCTTCAGTGATCGAGAGCTGGTGAGAGAGAGAGACGGAGAGACAACGCCAAAGCAGAGAGGGATTAGGGGTTTCGTAATCCTTCTATCCTTGAATCTGAACAGAACAGAAAGCACCTTACTAATAAGCTTCCTGTAACAAGAACACAAAAAAAAAAATCAAGGTATTAATCGAGAGATTTCATCATGGCCGAGAGATAGAGATAAAGAGAAAGAGAAGGGAGGGGGGTTGAATCCAGAGAGATTGAATCGTGAGAGAGGTTGATTATCACGATTCACGGGTTGAATCGAAGAGAGAGGATTGCTGCGAGCGTGATGGTGGTGGTCGCGTTGGCAAAGACGGATCTGAGAAGCGATGGTGGTGGAGGTGGTGAAGAGCGATGGCGGATGGGAGAGATGGCGTTGTGGTGGTGGTGACAAGCGACAGTGTTACCTTCACAGCGACTCTGACAGCAGCTCCTTCGTGGCTTCATCTCCTCCTCCACTAATATTCTTCAATCTCAATTTGAGAAGAATCCAAATCAGGTTAGCAAATAACAAAAAAATATTTCTACCAAAACCAATATTTTGGTGCCAAATGTGATTTTTTCTAAGTATTTGGCGCCCATAAATGTTACAGGGATAAAAATTAGGTTTTTGAGTTTTCCCTTTGTAAAAATCCTGTAAAATATTGTATAGCACTGATTTAATGCTACGATAAAGTAAGATATTCCCGCAAGCCATTTTTAATAGCAGTTTGCAAATTCGTGCTACCGTGATATGCTACCAATACCCATATTTCTTGTAGTGAGGGCTTGTTCCAAAACAAGCTCCACAATTAGACATGTTGAGCTTCAAAACTCTGCTCAACAACCCTTTCACAGCAGCTTCTCCTTTCTCTTTCAGCTCATCAATGAGAATAACTCTGACTTTAGAGAAAGGTTCAGAGGTACCCTTGCACTTTACGTCATACTCAATGGATTTCTCATCACACCAGTGAGGTGTCAAAGTCATAGTAGGATCTCCTTTGACCCTTTTCTTCTGGACTTTCTCTTTCACCCTTGCATTCCCACTGAGTTTCTTGGTATCAGTGTGAGGATCTCCATTCAGGACTTCCTTGAACTCACTGTTTTTACCAAGCTCATTCCTTGGAACAACCTTCAGCTTTTCTCCATTGAACACTGAGATGCAAGAGGCGTGTAGTTTCTGAAATCTGGTGGGAACAGCCTGATAGAAGACATTCTTGTTGATGTGGGAAAAGGAGACTCTCTTATTAGGCATATCAACGATTGCTCCCACTGTAGCCATAAATGTCCTTCCTAAGATCAAAGGCATCTCATGATCCTTGTTCATCTCAACAACCTGAAATTCAGTATGGAGAACACAATCCCCAACTTGGACAGGAAGGTTGCGAATGGTGCCATAAGGAACTGCTCTGCAAGAGTTTGCAAAAGTCAGAGTCACCTGAGAAGGCTCAACCTCAGTAATGCCCAACTTGTCAACAATCGCTTTTGAGACAAGATTCACACAAGATCCGGAGTCATAAAGAGCTTCCTTAAATTCTACTCCAGCAATGGAACATGGAAAAACAAACTTCCCAGGGTCATCAACCTTAGGCAATACCTTCAGTGATGGTGTTAATGCTTCAATAAAGAGAGCCTTAATTTCCTCTCGAGTCTCTCCACTGTTCTTGAAGAACATGTGCAATGGCCGAATCTCCCAAGCTTGTTCAAACGAGATCTTTTGAGGAAGCCTTCTTACCATCTTCCTAAATCCAGCCACATGCTCTGTACTAATGGGATCCATCAGATGTCGAGGTGGAATTGGATAGGGAACCTTAGGAACATAGATTCGCACTGGTGGAATATCAGTAGATCCGTCGGGAGCGGGAGCAGTCGCGGGAGCAGTCACTCTAGAGCTAGCAGACTGCTCTGTTCTCTATTATGCGCCCAGAACAGTCTCAGCGAACAGTTGTTCCGCTTGTTTTTCCTCAGATTTCTCACGTCTCTGCTCGGTTGCATTACAGTGCTCAACCCTAGGATTCATCACACTCTTTCCACGAATGATCTCTTGCTGCCTTTTAACACTCTCAGTTGTTTGAGCAAGCTGTTCATCAATCTTCTTTATGTGGTTTCTCACAGTATCATACTTTGTATTCAGCTCAGTGAACATGTTGTCCATCCTAGTGTTGATGTCTGTGGTAACCTGATTCAGTGTCTTGACCTGAAGTTGCTGGCTCTGGAGCATCTGCTGCATCATGATGTTCAGATTTTTTAGATCATCTGGCGGACTGTTCCCTGCAGTCGGAGCACTCGCGGCTGGAACAGCCTGCTGATTGCTCTGCGGGGTTGTGTTCTGATACCCAGATCCTTGTGCCTGGTTGTTCTGCAGTAGCTGATCGACCTTAGCTGTTAGCTCATCAATTTTATGGGTGTTTACACTGTTCCATTTCTTGGAGCGGTTGCTCTCCTGATTCTCATTGGCTGAGCTAGCTGCCATGTTCTCAATCAGCTTGAGCGCTCCATCAGTGGTCTGAGTCATGAAGTCTCCATTGCTCGAAGAGTTTAGAACACCTTGGTATTTCCAGTCCACCCCATCATAGAAAATGCCCAGGAGGTAATCATCATCAAATCCATGGTGAGGGCATTCTCTCTGGTAGTCATTGAAGCGCTCCCATGCGTCACAAAAAGGCTCATCGTGGAGCTGTCTGAATGAGGTGATCTTATTCCTCAATGCAGCTGTTCTCGCCTTAGAGTAGAAATGGTTGAGGAACGCTGATCGGACCTGTTCCCATGAAGTGAGAGAACCGGTAGAGAGGGAGTTCAACCACCGTGCAGCTTTTCCATCAAGAGAGAATGGGAATAGCATGCACTTGATGTAGTCTGGTGGCACACCATTCGCACGAGTAAAACTGCAGACTTTTTCGAAATTCTCAATATGCTCCATTGGAATTTCTGCAGAGAGACCAGAGAACACTTTTCTCTGCACCAGATCAATCAGAGCAGGCTTCATCTCGAAGTCCTGCCTGGTGCAGAGTGGAGGAACAATGGCAGAGCGCATAGTAGGAATGTTCCGCGGAAGGTTTCTCTCCCTGATTGGAACAGTCTGCGCTGCTTGTTCCTGCCGGGTGAGAGCAGCCTGTTGAGCAGATTGTTCTGCAGCTGCTTGCTGAGCTTGGATGGTCTGCTGCATCTGAAGCATCTGCTGTTGCATCAGTTGCATTGCTGCAGCGAGATCATCCTGTTGGCCGTGATCACCCATGGTGGTGTTGGTTGGCCTTGATTGTTGTCTGTTCTGGTTTTCTAAACCTTGCGATCTCCTGCAACAAAGAGAAAAGAGCAAGTTAGAGGTCTTAGACTAAATAAATAACAGAAAAATAAAGGTAAAAAAAAGATGGTCCCCGGCAACGGCGCCAAATTGATATTACGTGTATACGCACACCAATTAACCTAATGTGTACACTATCACAATCGAATGGTATGTCGATGTAGCACTTTAGGATCGAATCCACAGAGACCAACTCTTACACTTTATTTCTATTGGATCAATACTTAGCTAAAACAATGATGGGGTTTTAAGAATGAGGTTTCGTGAGAAACAAGTAACAAGATTAATTAAAGTACGCAAATTAAAAAGAAGCCAGCCTAGGGTTACTCATCGGGTGTTAAAACTTATGAGCCAAACAATTATTCAAGCGCTAATAAGAACAGGTCTAGAACTCGGATCACTCAAGTATAACAGCCCACTGTCGTGGTACTGCTCCCTATGCTGATCGATCTCACCATCTAACTGTCGTTGAGGTGAGAAGCGATCGCAAGCAATAGAGATCAGGTCCGATAGGTTCACAAAACACCCTAATTTCTACTTTCGCTGATTAGGGATGCAATGCTCATTCATAACATGTCTAGCAACCTAAGCACTTTTGATGATCAGATTAAACCTATGATCTAACATTAAGCGGCCAGTTTAATGCAAGCAGTAAGAATGGTTATGAATGAAGACAATCGAGTGATTCACTTATCTATGTTTAGCTCACGAAATCAAAACCCTAGAACCCTAGACAAGCTAGCCGACTACTCAGCCATGAACAGAGAAAGCACATAGTTCATAGATGAATAATACTGCATAAATATAACAGAAACAAAGAGAGGGTTCATGATGATCTTCTCTAAAACGAGAGAGAGAGAGAGAGAGAGAGAGAGAGAGAGAGATCCTTCTCCCTTTACAAGGTATGAAATCACAAAGCAAGTCTCCAATGGTTTCTTCTCTGAAAAATAGCGTAGAATGATAATGAGAAACATAAAAATATGATATATCAAAGCCACAGGCGGCTGGGAGAGAAAAAGAGGATAATTAGGACAAATCCCGAGATGTTGTATTTTCCTTATTCGTCGGGAACAACCACGGGATCACTCCGTCTGCTTGTTCTGCTTGATCGGGAACAGTCATCAGACTGTTCTACGTGAAAATCACCAAACTGCACTAATTTCTACCTCTTTTGCTCCAACAGGTCCATCTCCCATCCAGTGCAACTCCAGACCTGTAATGACTCGAAAAAGACTAGAAAGACTCGATAAAGACTTGAAAACCAATTAGAAAAGATATATACAATGATGTATAAAACACCATATATCACCATGTTCCATTGCTGGAGTAGAATTTAAGGAATCTCTTTGTGACTCCGGATCTTGTGTGAATCTTGTCTCAAAAGCGATTGTAGACAAGTTGGGCATTACTGAGGTTGAGCCTTCTCAGGTGACTTTGAATTTTGCAAACTCTTCCAGAGCAGTTCCTTATGGCACCATTCGCAACCTTCCTGTCCAAGTTGGGGACTGTGTTCTCTATACTGAATTTCAGGTTGTTGAGATGAACAAGGATCATGAGATGCCTTTGATCTTAGGAAGGACATTTATGGCTACAGTGGGAGAAATCGTTGATATGCCTAATAAGAGAGTCTCCTTCTCCCACATCAACAAGAAAGTCTTCTATCAGGCTGTTCCCACCAGATTTCAGAAACTACACGCCTCTTGCATCTCAGTGTTCAGTGGAGAAAAGCTGAAGGTTGTTCCAAGGAAGGAGCTCTGTAAAAACAGTGAGTTCAAGGAAGTTCTGAATGTTGATCCTCACACTGATACCAAGAAACTCAGTGGGAATGCAAGGGTGAAAGAGAAAGTCCAGAAGAAAAGGGTCAAAGGAGATCCTACTTCGACTTTGACACCTCACTGGTGTGATGAGAAATCCATTGAGTATGAGGTAAAGTGCAAGGGTACCTCTAAACCTTTCTCTAAAGTCAGAGTTATTCTCACTGATGATCTGAAAGAGAAAGGAGAAGCTGCTGTGAAAGGGTTGTTGAGCAGAGTTTTGAAGCTGAACATGTTTGATTGTGGAGCTTGTTTTTGAACAAGCCCTCATGCTCAACCCGACTGATCCCTGTCACCAAGTCAAGCTAGTGACTTTAACCAAGCGCTTGGTGGGAGGCAACACATTGTTAAGTGTAAATATAACTTGGTTTTGTTTTTGTTTACTTATTTTTGTTTTAGTTTATTTAGTTTCAGGTCAAAAAACAGAAAAATCTGAGATACTTCGAAAAATTTTGGGTTGCAAAAACGGAGTACATTATTCCCCAGGAGCCAAGAACAACCGCTCCAGGTGAAAATCTGGCGACAGAACAGCCATAATTTTTCGGAGCACCCGCTCCAGGTAAGTATCTCGACCAAAAAAAATTATATTCCTGTTTTCACCTTCTCTCTGATTTATTTTCACACTGAGACGTTGTGAAGTAAGTCTGGGGGAGGGTCTTCGTCGTTTACTAACACTACAAGAAAATAGCTCTATTGCAACAGAAAAATTGCAACATTCATTTTTGTTATAAATTTGCTATGATTATTACAATATTTTTGCAATAATGAATATTTGTTACAATTTCATTACAAATTTATTGCAAAATAACAACTATAATAGATGTTGCATGTTTTCGTTACTAAACTGCAACTTATTGCAACATAAACAAATATATTGTAAGTTTTGCAAGAAATTTTCAACACTTTTAAATCATTGCTAATTAGCAAAAAAATATATATAAAAAACATGTGGCAAAAAATGTGACTGATTATATTCTCTTATTATATGTTCTTTTATAGAAAAGTTAAAAAAAAATTGTATGTTGAGTACAAAATTTCCCACTGGATTGCTACGCAAGGCATAATAGCTAAAGCAGTGCAAGCTGTCTCTGCCACTCAACCTCATAATTCATATATGTCATCAACTTTCCCTTCGATTACCGACCTGTCACTCTTTGTGATGATTATTAAGCTACCTCCTTAAGCCAATCGCATTCGCCAATCAAAAACTCTAACTGTTTTTTGCGGCTCACATTATCAAGAATAATGAGAGATTTCTTACAGAGTAGAAGTTATATTTTATTTAATAAAGTTGGTGATTTGGATTTTATATTTTATTTTGTGTTATTATATAATATATTTACTGTAGAAACACATAATGGATCTAATATTATTATAACAAAAAACTGCAACAATATATTTGCACCAAATATCACTACAAAAAAGAGTTGAATTGTATCACTTAAATTATATCACAAAACTAAATGATTCTATTTTAAATTATTTATTTATAAATGAAGCAAATATATATAATCTAACATCAATTGTGATAAGTGATGTTTTAATAAATTTATTTGACATCAGTTTATTTAAATGATATTTTTTGGGTAATTTGTATCACTTTAACAAAAAAATGATACTACCACATAAAGTTATATCAATTAAATAAATGATGTATATATTAACTTGTTGACGTTGATTATTAGAATGATACAAAATTACCATCAATAAAAATCGATGCTAATAAATAATAACAATCTGTTAAACTGATGATAAATGAAACAACAAACTTAAACTAATCAGTTAGACAGAATATTCCAAGCTTCAAAAACTAGAGATTACAATTTACAAAGAAGTTACGATTCTTATGGCTTGAATTTTTTTTCTTTTTAATGTGACTTAAATTATAACTGTTTCACCTCAATAAATCCATCTTTTTCTCTATCGTGGTTCTCATCTTAGCTCTCTCTCTCTCTCTCTCTCTCTCTCTCTCTCTCTCTCTCTCTCTCTCTCTCTCTCTCTCTCTCTCTCTCTCTCTCTCTCTCTCTCTCTCTCTCTCTCTCTCTCTCTCTCCTTGATTTCTTATTAATCTGTCCTTTTATGAGTTTAAAAGCTATTTGATTCAAAGCAAAATTCCATTAACGATTTAACATGTTTTTTTCTTCTTATATGAATCTTAATGATGGGTTCTGTTTCTTCTTATGCAGGATTTAAAAGGAAACTATGATTTACTAAACTCACAAATCTGATAGAATTTTTCTAAAAAGGTATTATTTGTTACTCTTCTTCTTGTTCTCAGCTTTGAACTTAACTATATTTATAACCTTTGTGGTTGACTAAATAATCTTTCGTTGTTAGGATCAGAAACAGTTGGAAGTATAAGAGACAAAATCTACTAATATTTTGGAAAGTAGAAGTCGGAGAATTCATGCCACCAGTAAAGATTGATGATTGAAATAAACATGAAGAGAATATAAGGTTGATATAATCACATAAACTGTTGACTTGTATTCATGAGAATGTGTACAACGATATATATACATAGACATCACCGACATATAACTTGTGAAGTCTATCTACAAGATTCAAGTATATCAACAATAAGACTTATCTATAGGATATCCTAACAACACTAGGATATTCCCTCCTAATACTCCCCCTCAAGTTGGAGAGTGAAGGTCACAAACTCCCAACTTGGAAGATAGAAACTCGAACTGTGCTCGACCCAAGGCTTTTGTTAGAATGTCAGCTCGCTGCTCCTTGGTTCGAACATGTGTAGTAGAGATAAGACCGGCTTTAACTGCATCACGAACACAATGACAGTCACGTTCAATATGTTTAGTACGTTCGTGAAAGACCGGATTAGCTGCAATATGGATAGCTGCCTTGTTGTCACAGTAAAACGCAACCGGCTTGTTAACTTCAATGCCAAGTTCTTTCATCAATGGAACTATCCATTTCAACTCCTTAGTAGCGGCAGCCATTGCGCGGTACTCAGCTTCAGCGGAAGAGTGAGAGACAGTGTCCTGTTTCTTGGTTCTCCAAGAGATCGGATTCCCACCAAGCAGAACGACAAACGCACTCAATGATCGACGTGTAACGGGACAAGTACTCCAGTCAGCATCGACATAGACGGAGAGCTCAAGAGAGCTATCTGAACGCAAGAGAATGCCCTGTCCAGGACAGCCTTTAAGATACCTAACCACTCGCAGTGCTGCATCCCAATGAGCATCATGTGGAGCTTGCATAAACTGAGACAAGAGATGTATAGCATAGCAGAGTTCAGGTCGTGTATTGGATAAGTAAACAAGACGACCTACCAAGCGTCTGTACTTCTGAGGATCGGAGAACAGCGGACCTTTATCAGAGGCAAGTTGATGATTCTGTTCAACCGGAATGGAGACTGGTTTGGCGCCAAGTAGCCCACAATCTTTGATGATATCCAACGCATACTTACGTTGAGAGAGAAAAATGCCTTCGTCTGATCTAGCAACTTCTATACCCAAGAAGTATTTGAGTTTGCCTAGATCTTTCATTCTAAAGCAGTCACCCAAGTAAGTCTTGAACTTGGTAAGAAGATGCAAATCGTTGCTTGCTATGACTAGATCGTCGACATAGATAAGAACTCGAACTTCCTTAGATTCTTTTGCATAAGTAAACAAAGAGTAGTCTTCGTATGCTTGAACAAAACCAAACTCAGTAAGGGCGGTAGATAGCTTTGCAAACCAACAACGTGGAGCTTGCTTCAAACCGTAGATAGCCTTACGCAGACGACAAACTTTGCGAGGATCAGGATGAGTAAAACCGGGTGGTAGTCGCATGTAGACCTCCTCCTCAAGATCACCATGGAGGAAGGCGTTGTGTACGTCCATTTGATGGAGTTCCCACCCCTTTTTGGCAACAAGACTCAGTAAACTTCGAACTGTAGTCATCTTGACTACTGGAGCAAATGTTTCATCATAATCTTCTCCTGCAACTTGTTTGTTTCCACAACCAACAAGACGAGATTTGTGGCGTTCTATCGTTCCGTCAGCATTGTATTTGATACGATGAACCCATTTCGAAGCTATAGGGGTTTTGCCAGGCGGAAGAGTTGCTAGATCCCAAGTGCCAAGTTCCTCATGAGCAACGACCTCCTTTTTCATAGAGTCTCTCCAGACTTTGTGCTTTACAGCCTCAGAATAACTTCGTGGCTCCTCTCCAGCTGTTACTGCTGCTAAGAACGCTTGATGGGGAACCGAAAAATTGAGGTCAGTCACATAAGCGTTTAACGGGTATGGCGTGTTACCTGGATTGTTCGTAGAGGACGTTGATGAAGAGCTTGTGAGAGAGAGATTGGGTTCTTTACTACTGATGGCGTTGTAAGTGACATAGTCTTTGAGTTTAACTGATGGAACGCGTACTCTCTGACCACGGCCTTCTGTATCATTAGCAGATTGACTGCTCTCTGTAGAGTCAGTAGATGTAGAGGCTGATGGTGGAGCTTCCTGAACCACAACAGATGGTGACGAAACAGGTTGTATATTAGACTCTGGTTGCTCCTGAGAAGTCTCAGTCGGGGGTTGAGGCGAGTGAACTGTTTGATCAGGTAAAATAACTGAACTCCCCCTGTCTACTAAGGGAGTAACTTGTGAGATATCCCAATCCTCATCTATGATCTCCGGTGAAGTGATTGGCGTAGTTATAGAAGCAGATGGTGATGACTTAGATTGTGATGAAAAGGGATACTCTGTTTCCTTGAAGATTACGTCACGAGAGATAAAGAACTCTTCCTTGTCCAAATCAAATACTTTCCACCCTTTTTGATTGAATGGATATCCAACAAATACACATTTCCTGCTTCTCGAACCAAACTTGTCTTTGTTTCTTGACTTGGAGTGAACAAAACATAAGCTTCCAAACACTTTCAGATGGTCATACTTCGGTTTAGCTCCATACAGAAGCTCATACGGAGTGGCATTATTCAAGACTGATGATGGTGTTCTATTAATCAGATGAGAGGCTGTCAAGATTGCTTCTCCCCAAAATTTGATTGGCATATTTCCTTCAAACAACAGAGATCTTGCTACATTCAATATATGCCTGTGTTTTCTTTCTACACGAGCGTTTTGTTGAGGAGTAGCAACACATGAAGTTTGATGGATGATACCCTTTTCACGAAAATAGCGAGATAAACAAGTGAACTCTGTGCCGTTATCGCTATGCACCACTTTGACTTCCTTATCGAATTGCCTCTTTGACATGGCACAGAAGTTTTGAAGAACAGTTCGTACTTCTGACTTTTCAAGAAGTAAATAGGTCCAAACTGATCTTGAAAAATCATCAACTATCGTTAGAAAATAACGAGCTCCACAGGAAGATCTTACTCTGTATGGACCCCAAACATCACAGTGTATCAATTCAAAACAATCCTTAGTTTTATTCATACTCTGATAAAAGACTTCTCTTGTCTGTTTAGCTCGAAAACATGTGTTACACGGACTAGGAGCTAACGACTTATTTGATGAAAACGACAAAGGTAAAAAACTCAACACTGAAAACGCTGGATGCCCAAGCCTCTGGTGCCAACGAAACTGATCAACCTTCTTCTCAGTCTTCTCAGCAACTTGAACTCTAGCGGCCATGACATCCTTAAAGTAATAAACCCCACCTCTCTCTTCACCTGCTCCAATCAGCGTCCTCGTGAAACGATCCTGTAAAACGCAAATTGTGTCTGTTAGTAACGCAAAACAGTTTGTCTGGTGAAGGAGTTTAGACACAGAGATAAGCGAGCAGTTGAGATTGGGGACAAATAACACATTAGACAAGGTAATGTTATTTGCAAGTCGAAACACTCCAACATGCGTAGCAAAGGTTTTGTTGCCATCGGCAAATCCAATCGGACATGGTGGTATGCTTGAGACATTCTTAAGAAACGAGAGCTCTCCAGTCATGTGGTGAGAGGCTCCAGTATCAAGAATTAAGTCTCCATAAAGCTTACCGGACAATTTATCGGAAGATGATCTTGTTTTCTCATTGATTATCTGAGTGAGAGCGTTCCATTGTTCGTCTGTGAACATCGGAAAGTTGGACGCATTAGATGACGTCGCATGAGCATTATGCACCGTAGAACCATTGCCACGACCCCTACTTGACGAACCGCGTCCTCTGCTACTCTGTGTTCCTCTGTTTTCTGGTCGGTTCGGTCTCTCTTCCCACCAGTCTGGAAAGCCTACAAGTTGCCAGCAGTTTGCCTTCTCATGCCCTTTGCGACCACAATGAGAGCATTGAGTAGAACGTCTAGCTGAAACAGAGTTTGACGGATCAGTCGGTTCTTTCTTTGCAACAAACCCAACAGCATTCTGTTGTATCTCACGATCTTTAGATGACATCAGTCTCTGTTCCTCCCTTATCACTTTGGCGTAGGCTTCTCCAAGATCAACAAGTGAATCACTTGATATGATTCCCTGACAAACTCCTCCGAAGCGAGATTCATCTAGCCCCATAACAAATTGATGAACCTTCTCTTCATCTCTTTCTTTCTCATAAATTGCGGCTGCACTGCAACTATATGGTGGAAGAGGCTTGTATGTGTCTAGCTCCTCCCACATCTTGGCAAGTTTTCCATAGTATTCCATCACAGATTGACCTCCTTGTTTGCAAGATGCCAACTGTTCTTTGAGATGATGAATACGAACTTTGTTTCCCACCGAGAAACGCTTCTTCAAATTCTCCCAAAGTTTGTGAGAATCTGAGATAAAGGTGACTGTTGATCGAACTTTGGCTTCAATGGATGATCTTATCCAGCCGACTATCATGGAATTAACCGAGCCCCAGAGTTCGAAGTTAGGATCATCAATGGAAGGTTTTGAAATAGTTCCATCGATAAACCCTAATTTTCTCTTGGCTCGCAAGGCATTGGTTAATTCTGTTGACCACTCGTTGTAGTTATCGCCGTTGAATACCACCGAGGTAATTAAAGCACCCGGATTGTCTGAGGCGTGTAACGAGTATGGAGTTGTGCTCACTGAGCCGACGACACCCTTCTCAACTTGAGTTAAGGATTTACTTGCAGTAGAATCATCATCTCCTGCCATTTACTCGAGAGAGAAAAGAAAAAAAAAATCAACTTTTAGGTTTCAGGATTTGTTCTGCTCTGATACCATATAAGGTTGATATAATCACATAAACTGTTGACTTGTATTCATGAGAATGTGTACAACGATATATATACATAGACATCACCGACATATAACTTGTGAAGTCTATCTACAAGATTCAAGTATATCAACAATAAGACTTATCTATAGGATATCCTAACAACACTAGGATATTCCCTCCTAATAGAGAAGGAGAAGAAAAGGAGGAAGAATCACAACTCAAGAAATTTCATAGCCAAGTCTATTTATTTGTTTATCATTTTCTTATTACTGTTGTTAGAAACTTGGATCTATATTTCTTTCATCCTCATATTGTATTTTAATATTTTAATGTAAGAGTTAATAAGAAAATATTTTGATTAATTTATTTATTGATATAAATTCATCTACTGATTTTTTTTAATTAACTTCAGTTACAATTCAAATAATAACAGTATTTTAAAATTTAATAAATGATAAATGATTTGCCACTATAAAATAGTAATAGAACGGTATTGCAAATTTGCTATGTTCTTTGCTATATATTTTCGTAGCAATGATTTGCCACTATTAATGTTGCAACAATACGTTGTAAATATACAACAAAATTGTTACAAAAAAATTATTGCAATAATATGACGTATATAGCAATAATTCAATTTGTTGCTAATTTTGCTACACATATGCAACAAACATGAATTTGCAACATCCAAACAGCAAGAAGTTAAAATTTGTCGCATTTTTATTGCAATTTTGTATTGGCAACAAAATAATAACATAATGCAACAAAATATCATTATTGCAATAGAACTATTTTCTTGGAGTTATAACCGTTTCTTTCTTTTGTTTTCATCTTGAGTCAGTTTGAGTCAGTTTTTAGGATCGAGTCAGTCAAAATTTTGTGGGAATTAGGACCTTATTCTGTGTTGATCACTAATCACCTCGTGCTTTAGTTATCTTATTCAGTGACCTTAGCAGTGGCGAAAGACACACATGTGGATCTGGAACACCCTGACATATCTCAATTGATTCTCCAGAAGTTCTCAGCCGATCAGGTTACACTGGGTAGACTTAACTCCACCTAACTTGAACCTAATATTGACTGAAATTCTTCTTGTTATGGGCACTAGATCAGGGAAACGTGAACTACACTCAGGACTTCTTATCCTTTATATCCATCTTGTTGTTCCTGAGTGGCTAGCTCATCTTTAGCTAGTTCCCACCCTGCACCTTAGCCTTTATTCCACCTTCATGCATTTGTTTTTCAGTGTAATATGTGCAGATATGTGCAAGAAGGTCGGAGAGGAAAGGATCGACGCAGCCTCTTACTCGTTACTGCTGCGCAGATTCAGTCAGAAGGAGAACAAGCAGATTAAGGGAGCAACCGCTCCATAACCAATGAGCTGTGCAAGAACATGGGTGGAGAACCAGAATGATTTGAACCAGAAGAACCACCAGTGGCAATCCAAACATCACATGTTACCTCCTTTTTCGTCACCCCACCATCTTTGTTAAAAAAAAAAAAAAAAAAGAAAGAAGAAAAAAAAAATTATCTTTCATTTTATTTAGCATATGGTGATGGAGAAGGAGAAGAATTCAGGATACATGAGCCATTGGGAAGGTCGAGCAGAAGAGTAGGTATCAATATGAAAGGATGAGGAGCAGACAGATGAGCGGAGCAATCTGATGATTGTTCCCGAACGAAAAGAACAGTCGTTCCAGAGATAGCAAAACGAGTAAGGGGCTGCGGACATCAATGGAGCCGTCCTCTCACGGCTATTTTGCACGATATCCTACATCCACTACGAAAAGTTGGTAGCCCCTAAACACTCTTTAGCTCCACCATAAAATTAGTTTGTTCCACACCTAGCCCGTCTACCCTGAATAGTGCATGTGATGAGAAGCTCACGCTGCTCTTAAATGAATGTAGGGAGTTCTGTCTCGATAGTGTTTATTTTTCAGGTTTGAGATGTAGAGTATGGAGCCAATTTTTTAACAGCAGTCAGTGGGGGTTCTGGTAAGGGTGTGTTGTCCTAGTTTACTACTTTTATGGTTCAAAGATTCGTGGTTAAGGTATGGTTGCTGAGAATAGGAGAGTTCCCACACTTTCAAACCTTTCTCCCTGTTCTTGATACTTGGTCTTGTTCGAGGACAAACAAGGATCTAAGTCTCGGGGAATGGATATATGGTGTTTTATACATCATTGTATATATGTTTTCTAATTCGTTTTCAAGTCTTTATCGAGTCTTTCTAGTCCTTTTCGAGTCATTACAGGTCTGGAGTTGCACTGGATGGAAGATGGACCTGTTGGCACAAGAGAGGTAGAAATCAGTGTAGTTTGGTGATTTTCACGTAGAACAGTCTGATGACTGTTCCCGATCAAGCGGAACAAGCAGACGGAGTGATCCCGAGGTTGTTCCCGACGAATAAGGAAAATACAACATCTCGGAATTTGCCCTAATTACCTTGTTTTTTTCTCTCTGGCCGCCTGTGGCTTTGATATAACTTTGTTTTCTATTTTTCTACATCATTCTACGCTTTCTGAGACACAAGAAACCATTGGAGACTTCAGGATTTGAGGATTTTTCTTATTGTAAAGGGAGAAGGATCCATCTCTCTCTCCATAGAGAAGATTACCCTGAACCTTCTTTCTATCTCTTTTATTAACATGCAGTATCATTCAGATTTAATCTCTGTGTTTTCTCTTGTTATGATTGAGTAGTCGATCTAGCTTGTCTAGGGTTCTAGGGTGTTGATTTCGTGAGCTAAGCATAGATAAGTGAATCCATTGATTGTCTTCATTCATAACTGTTCTTATTGCTTGCATTAAACTGGCTGCTTAATGTTAGATCATAGGTTTAACATGTTCATTAACCGTGTAATAGGTTGCTAGATCTGTTTTGAATGAGCATTGCATCCCTAATCAGCGAAAGTAGATATTAGGGTGTTTTGTGAACCTATCGACCTGATCTCTATTGCTTGTTGTCGCTTCTCACCTCAACGACAGTTAGACGGTGAGATCGATCAGCATAGGGAGCAGTACCACGACAGTGGACTGTTCTACTTGAGTGATCCGAGTTCTAGACTTACGCTTAACTATGCTTGAATAATTTTTTGGCTCACAAGTATTGACACCTGATGAAGTAATCGTAGGCTGGCTTCTTTTTAAATTGAATTCTCATTTACATTATTTTACTTGCTTTGCACGTTACCATCAAATCAAAAACCCCATTATTGTTTTAGCTAGATATTGATCCAATAGAAATAAAGTGTAATAGTTGGTCTCTGTGGATTCGATCCTAAAGTGCTACATCGACATACCATTCGATTGTGGTAGTGTGCACATTAGGTTAATTGGTGTGCGTATACACGTAATATCACTATGGCACGAAATCAAGTTTATGTGTACATGATCATATGAGAAAAGACCATGAAACATAATTTAATTGGTATAACCATAAAATCAGTCGTTCAAGTAGAGTATAACTAAGATAAATAAAAATATTAAAAAGTACAACTTTGATGTTTTCTGTAAAACTGAAAACTCGGTGAAACTTTTAGCACGAAAATCGTTGGATGAATTTTCCCGCCCAGCTTTTCAAATATCTAATTTCCCTCTTCCCAATTTGCTAAAACCCCAATATCATTTAATCGAAGTATTAAAGATCCTTTTTTTTTATTTACTCCATTCGCTATATTCCCTTTTTCTCTCTTCCTATTCTATCTCTCTCTCCTCGAGCTCACTCTCTCCCAAGAGATCCTCTCCCAACCGAAACGATTCTCCCAACCACGAGAGAGAAATAATGGAGGTGTCCGCTTCATCTTCCACGACCGGTGGTTGGAGACGAGTACGAACTCCGAGAAGACCTAGTAAGTGTTAGTGCGGGATGAACATCACCGAGCTCATCTCCAAAACCAATCAAAACCCATACCACTGGCATTATCGGTGTCTCTATGCGGCTTCACTAAGGGTACATCCCTTTAGCTTTAGTTATTGAAGGCTTACTCGTTCTTTTAAGTGGTATGTTTAATTTTTTTGAAATGGATTGTAGCTCGAGAAAGAAAATCATGTCTTTAAATGGGTTGATGAAGCTTTCACTGATGAGATACAACAGTTGAACTGCCAAGTTCGAATGCTAGACGAAGAAGTTCAATTTCTCAAAACAAATTAAGGAGTGAAGGTGATGAACTCAGTGAATGTCCCAAAATAATGCTCAAGATAAAGATATCAGGAGGTTGTGTTATTCTTATTGTCGTTTTAGTTCTAGGAATTTTGATGTACAAGAAGTAATTCCTAAAGCTATGACAAAATTAAACTTTATGTTTTTTCTAAGTCTTTTTGTGAAGTTTGATCTATCGATAATTTTTACGATGTTAGACAATTGAGAAAGTGAAACTAACACAAATTCTGACCTATTTATACGAAAACGAATGTCAACTTTGTCTACTTTTTACAAAGTTGGATAGTTAATTAAGTGAAAACACAAATTTTGCAAATTTTGACCAGCTTACGAACACGGAATTCTAGTTTATGTGTGTTTTCGAAGTTGGAATTGAAAAAGTAAAAGGACAAAGTTTCACCATCATTTGCATAGTTTCACACCAAGTTTAAGTCAAGTACGAAGATGTAGAACATTGAGAACAACAAGATTTACAAAGGCTCTATAGCCCCATATCTCTGAACATAAGAGTCACTGTGTAGCAGAGATTGCATGAACTCCTCAACCTCCTGCAAAAGCGGATTAAACCTGAAGTCAGATAATCCACCATCGGGAGGACCAAAACAACCTGTATAAATGAGTTTAGTAAACGTTTTACTTAACTATCACATTTTAAACTAAACACATAAAACTACACTTACTCATAAAATTTCAAAACCTCCACATCTTAAGGACCACAATCACATGTCTATGACCTCTCATGTTTTCAAGACCATCGCAAAAGACATAAGCATGATCGCTAGTTGCCACACATTTTATCCGACTGTCACTATGATGAATAAAATAAGTTGTCTCAATTACACTAATGTATAAATTTTGCTTTGATCATACATTACTTTCTACTTACATGTTGTCCCTTATGTAAAACATCATCTTTGGCCTTGCAGGGTCATCGAAATGGGCTTCCGTGTCGAGGACCACTCCCATTGTATCTACCAGATAAGTGTTTTCGCTTCTGTTACTTAGATCTAATATCTGAAATATATTTTAATTTTAGTAGTTAAGATTCATACCTATGGGATACTTTTGTTCCTTGTGGTCCATGTGAGGGATTACATGGATGTTCTTGAAGTCCATGAAAACCCGATCGTTCAGAGGATCAATGATGTGGACTTGCGTATGACGCGTAGCAGTTAGTGTGAACAAAGAGTTTGTTGACTGGAAACCTGGATAGCCACATTCAACTTCTACCCAAAATTTCCACCCAGTTTCCCTCTTGCTTCTCTAGGCCTCTAAACCTATCATCATATCCTCCATAAATGGTCATCTCCATTTTGGTTCCCTACATAAATAAAGTACAAGGGTCAACGCCTTTATTAGAAAATTGAGGGATGATGATTTAACACTTACATCTTTATCTGCTAGAACCTAAGAATAGAAAGGTCCACTGCTGGTAACGTGAGAATAGAAATGATGGATCTTGTGTATTTTGACTCTTAAACGCCAAGACGTGATCTTGGGGTTATAAGAAACTTCAGAAAGCTTATTGTAGTGTGTCATTGTGGAGAGATGATGAATCCCTTCTTTGCTTTTTTGGTGAATTTTTAAGAGAACTGTTAACTGAAGACGACGGTTTAACTTACTGTGGTGGAGTTTAAATGCAAGGGTGATGATGATTGTAGACGATGTAGTGTGAATGTGTAGTGTTGTGGCGTTTATTAAATGCAAATGTAATGATTATTATAAGAGGCTTTTCATGAGAGAAGTCGGGTTCTTTCGAGGAATCCATCTAATCACCCATAAATTGAGGATTTTTCGAAGGATTTTTCTCAAACTTAATAATACCATTTTCATTTACCATTTTCTCAAACTTACTTTCACTTACCTATACATGTTATATATCTTAAAAAATTAAAGCTATACAAAGTTCCAAATTCAAGAGATGCGACTGTTGCAGTCAGAAGGGCGTGTGAGAGAAGTCGTGCTTTATAGGGAAGTCGTGCTTTCTAGAAAAGTCGTGCTTTCTCGGGGAGTCCATCAAATCACCCTTAAATGGACATGCTTCTGCTTGAATCATTAAATTACAGGATTTTTCTCAAACTAAATATTACAATTTTCCTTTATTATCTCGTATATTGCTAGTTTCTATCATTAAAATACTGGAACAAAGACTTGTTAATAGATTTGACTCACTACGAGTGCTGATTGTCTTTTACATTAGAAATAGAGTTCTAGGATCAATCCTTAGCAAATATAAATCATAGTTCAGATAACTTGAATGAAAACCTAAGTCTAGCAACCATCTTTCCATCAACAAATCTCAATATCTTTAGAACAACTACATTGTTCAAGTGTTTTACTTTATTTACTGCTTTCGTAACTTCTAACCTAGCTTAATCGCGACTGTTTGAGTTCATTGTGTGCCCACACTCTCTGTAGATTTGATACATAAGTACTACAACATAATCTCTTATTTAAGAGGTAAAGTCACTCCTTAGGGTAATTTGAGTGATATCACAGTCATAGTTCATCATTGTCATGTTACGATTTTAGTAGACAATCAAAAATGATAAATCTGAATCCTCCCAAATTTGTAACTAGACATACAAATGTTACCTTAAAATGAGGGGAAGTTTACTCAACTATTACATATTTTAGGACTTATTACTAGAACCATACAAATTTTATTTCATTACTGCCATTTTTTATACCAAGTGTGCCCTTTTTCACGTTATGAGAAGAAATGTATTTACGAGAATGCTATTATTTTTAATGCCACGTAAGAAAAAAACACGGCGCCACATAGAAATCCGGTTCCGTGTTTTCATTAACTCAGCCGTAAAACGCTACATACGTAGTTACGGCTGAGTTATTGTTATGTTGCGGCTGAATTAAACAATGTGGCTGAATTAAGAAAAAACGACTGACTTACTAACATAACTCTGCCTATAGTAGTGACTGATTTACAGAAATCTGGCTGAGTTATGTGATAACGGCTGACTTACGGACAGTAGTTACGGCTGACTTATGGACAGTAGTTACGACTGACTTATACATCAGTTGTTTGATTTCTGGAAAATTTGGCTGAGTTGTAGTTAAGACACGGCTGAGTTTTGTTTCCACAGCTGAGTTAATGAACATCGACTGGCTGAGTTATTGAGTTTACGGCTGACTTATGGGATGTTGTTACAGCTGATTTATATTTAATCCGCCGTAATTGGATGGATTAACAGTAAACTCAGCTTATTGACGGCTGATTTATTAGCGAAAGGTTAATTACTAGAATAGCATTTGTTTGACGGCTGATTATTTGACGATACGGCTGATTTATGTTTTTTCATCCTAATTATGGCTGATTTATGTTTTTTCATCCTAATTATGGATGATTTATTAGCAAAAGATTAATTTTTGAAATAGTATCCACGTTTCGGCTGACTTACATTGTACATGAGGACTGATTTATTTAGGCTGAGTTATATATTCGTTTGGCGGCTGACTAACCGCTTTTTCATGTCATCTGCTATGTCATCAACTCGGATTTACCATGTCATCACTAATGTTACAACAGTAAAATAAGGGTCTATGTTATTTTTCATTCTTCATCTTCTTTATATATCTTCTTCATATTATTCTTCATCTTTCTCTGAGATCTTATGAATCTAGTAATAATTGTTTCCGCAATTGGGTCTAAAAATATATATTTTAAAATTTGAAAATTTGAGACATGTCTACTGCAGTCGTCGTCGTTATCGATGATGATCAGTTAAAGAAGAAGTTTCCTCTCCTCCAGTGTCATGTATGGCAGTCCGACATCATGTTGCTTTCTCTCTCATTGGATTCGTCGTCTTGCAGAAAAACAAAGACTCAAAAAGAGAGATGAAGACGGTAAGTACCGTAAATTGTAAGAAAAAGAGATAGTTGAACCAAAAAAGTAAGAAAAGGAGAGAAGATGAAGAAGATGATGAATTTGAATGCTGATTTTATATGTTTGATTACACAGATGGTGCATCATCTGAATATGATAACTTTAGTTCATACATTGAGTCTCTAACACATATGTTATGGCTGAATTATGCATACGTTACGACTGAGTTATGCATACATTACAGCTGATTTATGCATACGTTACAGCTGAGTTTCTAATTTTTATAACTTTATAGTTCTGTAGTTCAGGGTTTGAGGTTCAAATTTAAGAAAAGAGTAAAGGTTTAATATTGTGTTCAGAAGATAAACCTTATAATTTTGTAACTTTATAGTTCTATAGTTTAGGGTTTGAGGTTCAAATTTAAGAAAAGATTAAATTTTTAATATTGCGTTCAAAGTTGAAGGAGTGATTTTGTTCCCGCCACAAATATTTTTCCCCCGCCCAAAATACGAAACGTCGCAAAACAAACTACACTTGACAGCTGAGTTATAGGAACGTTACGGCTGGCTTATACCATTCAGATACGTTACGGCTGAATTATAATCAAATTACTACTGAGTTATGCATACGTTACAACTAAGTTTATAGTTTTTTATAACTTTATAGTTCTATAGTTTAGGATTTAAGGTTCAAATTTAAGAAAATATTAAAGTTTTAATATTGTGTTCAAAAGATAAACTTTATAATTTTTATAACTTTATAGTTCTATAGTTTAGGGTTTGAAGTCCAATTTTAAGAAAATATTAAAGTTTTAATATTGTGTTCAGTGTTGAAGAAATGATTTTGTTCCCACCCAAAATATTTTTCCCCGCCCAAAATACGAAACGTCGCGAAACAAATTACACTTGACGGCTGAGTTATAGGAACATTACGGCTAGCTTATACCATTCATGTACGTTACGTCTGAATTATGCATACTTTATGGTTTGAGATTCAAATTTAAGAAAATATTAAAGTTTTAATATTGTGTTAACAAGATAAATTTTATAATTTTTATAACTTTATAATTCTATAGTTTAGGGTTTGAGGTTCAAATTTAAGAAAATATTAAAGTTTCAATAATGTGTTCAGAGTTGAAGGATTTATTTCCCGCCCAAAAGTTTCAATAATGTCTTCGACGAAGTTTCAATAATGTGTTAAGAAAATATTAAAGTTTCAATAATGTCTTCGACGAAGTTCTGTTATGTTGTGTTTTTTTTTCAACGTTTATGTAATTAAAGAGACAATTGATTATTCTCTATTGCTGATGTAGATCATTAATTAATGATGTGGATTTAATGTTTAAAAATAACTTCAATTAAAAAAAACTAACCAAAGGTTCTTATTGTCATTTACTATGGACATACAAACATTCTAGTAACTTTAAAGAGATGCATAACATTCTAGTAATAAACCAATTTTTCTATAACATTCTAGTAATTTTCTCTAAAATGAGAAATGGTCTTTTTGAGGAAATCACGTAAAGGCTGAAAAGCAGCGTCGAAAATGGTCATGAATTTGTAGTCTTTGACATAACTACAGTTCATTGCAGACTTAAGATTTCTAACTTTGTAGCCTTCTGTATTCACACGATGACGATACACAATGCGTGCACCTTCCCTCTGCCATTTATGAACCCCTTTAAACTCTGTGTGATTGAATCATCCGAATCATCAATAATTTGAATCAACATCTTTGTTTTTGGCCAGTCCAAGTTACACACATCCTCAATTGATTGCTGATAAACCTGTCAAAATAATAATAATAAAAATAAAACCATCAGGATTTTTCTCCACAATTAAATTGTTTTATGGTTTCCATTACACATGGGAATCTGAACAATAACCATTGGAAGGAAACAACCGGATTCTAGATCGGAGAATGTGTTTGTAGGAATCTGTTTGATTTTCTTGAACCAGATTCAGAAACATCTTAGGCAGAGAATGAGTCCGTCTAGGCTCTGAATAACGAAGAGAATAGGAAGAGGATAAGCGAGAAAATGAATTGGAGGAGTAAGATACTCAATACGAAGAAAAACTCATTGGGTATAAACCCAATCGGAGAATCCTTTCACACCATAAGGCGACACCGTGAAGATAAACTAAAGCTGAAGCTTCGCTATTCTCAAATGACATCATTTGTAATATGCAGCAATTTCAAAATGTAGAAGCATTAGTGAAAACCATAGAAACACCTTTAAGAACGAAAAGAAGAACCTCGATTTCGATTTGGTAATACCCATTAGATGATGATGATGATGGTGATGATGATATCTCAGTGTCTGTATGGCCAGCGGCGATACATTGTACAGAAATTCCGAGAGTGTAAATGCTGAGTTGAGGGAGGTGAGACAGCTTGCGGCATGGTGTGCTTTGAGGAGGAGGACCCATGTGAGCTGTCTCGCGTTCTTGTTACGAGACTTCTCACGGCGACTTTCTACCAGAAAATCTTGATGAGACTGTGACTCAGGTTCCAGCATTAACCAGTTGTTAGGGTTTTCCATTATGATGACGATCGGAGTACCATTTCGGTAGGTTCCTTTGGCCCACCATTCAAACTTTTGGGTGCCATTAGAAAGAGATATGGGAAGAAGATCTATGAACTGGATCTCATTGACAGCAAGAAGATGAAAGTAGAGAAGCGTGTATAACTGTGGAAGAAAGAGAATATGAAAATTACGAATAGAGAAAAACTCTCTTTTTCGATAAACTCAAATTATTATTCAAATTAAATGAGATTCTTTGTAGAAATTTTTAAAATGTACAGGAAAAAATCAGGAGAGAGAGACTTCCTTCCTCTCCTTTAGAAAAAATAATATACCAAATATCCCAGAAGAATAATGTGAAAGAAACCACATCTAATGGTCTAATATTTGTTTCTTAATATGAAAAAAAGGAATTCTTTAGACTCCAAGATCAATTCAATTAGAGGGAGAGAAAAACAATAACAACTTCTTCTTTTTTTAACATAATGTATGTTACATGCTTCACGAAGAACAAATTCCCACCCATATATAATAAGACAAACAATGGAAAAGAAACACAAATATCACAAATTTGAAACACAAATATCACAAATTTGATAGATCAATCAAGAGAACAAGTGGAGATTCTCCCTTTTCGACGACAAACGTTTTGAGAACGATCCCAGCCGGAGTACAAACTTCAACGGCGTAAGTCCCATCATAGCCTCTGAATATGAACTCTGATTCATCATTGATGATCCCATAGGCATGAGATAACCATTCTTGTTTCACATCCAAAAATCTTTTACCGGCTTCGTTTACTTCTCCCTCTCCCTCCACCAAATTTGAGTTCTCCCTACTCATAGATAGTTCCCAAAATCCCCATAACATTATTCCTGTTATAAGCAAATATTTATCTCAATGTTTAAGTTCATTTTGTTAAGAATTCCCAGCTATATGTAATATAAAAACCAAAGGTAAATTTTATACCATATATCCACAAAAATGATGAGTAACACAAAGTTAGATAGCTATAACGATACATATAAATATATAATGTGGCTAATTTTCGTAGGATTCTTGGGAATAGGTAATTGCTAGGAAAAAACGATTTCGTTTATAATATTATGAAGTGCATCAATTAACATAATATGTATTTGTCAACAGAACAAGCACTATAATAAGTACTTTCTATCCCCAAAATATCATAAGATTTTCAACTAAAATTTTGTTCTTCGATGCCACAGTTATAAATTTAAAATTTAAGATGATTTCTATGCATATGTTTAATTCATATAACTCAAATGGTTTTAACAATCAACAAAAATGGGTAACTGAAGTAAACTATACCTTCAACGGCAGGGTGAGCAAATGCTTCCCACAACATAACTTCAAGATCCTCTCCTCTAACGAATTCATTTCTGGAAGACACATCAAGCTCTGTGAACCAGATTGGATGGCCAAGAACAGAGAGATTATCAAGAGCAGAGTAAACAATGGCTCCAACAGGACTATCTATGTGTCCTTGGATCCCAATACCTCCTATGGCTGCTCCTTGCGCTTCCAATTCAAGAACAAGTCTGCTATACTTCTCCGGGGAAGAACGTGAGTCATCACCGTCCTCGACATGATAATCATTCACAAAGAGCAAAGTAGATGGATCAAGCTTGTGTGCAATGTTGAACATCAAAGCTCTGACACCTTTGCCAAGCCTATCTTGATAGAAAGAGCCATGAAGCATCTCGTTGTTGACGTCGTAGTGCTTGAATTTACCTTTGTATCGCGTTAAGATATCTGTGAGACGCTTCTGGACCACGTTCATGAGCTCTGTTTTGTTCAGCTGACGAACCCACGGCTGAACCGTGGACTCAACTTCCCAGAAAATGCAGTGTCCCCTAACGTTAATGTTATTACCAATACAAAGATCCAACATATCGTCTGCATCTTGGTAATTGAGCTTTCCGCGTTCGGCCTCTGTCCAGTACCACTTCAGCTCGTTTCCGAACACTGCCCAGTTAAAGTTCTTGGTGAAGAAATCAACAAAGTCTTCATTGTCTATGTCTGTTCTATTAATGCACGTTCCTACCGGGAAACTGTTGTGCGTTTGTTTCACTTTCACTATGTAAGGAAACAAATCACAGGATTCATCAAGTCCTGAGAACTTCAGGATAATGTCGCGCTTACGTACCTACCATGAAACAATATTCTTTGAACTTAGAAACTTATTAAACTGCATATCTAATGTAATTTGAAGAGAATTTGAACCTCATCAACTTGTTTTTTGAGACATCTGATACGTTCCTGACGGTCCACAGGGAATATTTGCAGTCCCGCAATCATCAGATCAATGCCAGCTGCAGGACCTTGAACGTAAACCATGACATTTTGGGGCTGCTTCTCGAGCCTAAAGGATCCTCCGATTTCATGCCATGTTTCACCAACGGTGACCTCGACTTGTCCTCCATTCACCCATTGGTTGTCGACGCTGAGTGCAATGTTCACATTTTGAGGATTTATAGCACCACTAGCTCCAACACTAATCTTTACCCATGCTGAGATTTGATATGTCAAGAATAGTTTTATTTTATCTGTTATCATTTGAGCCGGACCCATCCAAGTCTGAGATCTATTGGTCACAAGGATGTAGCTTCCGCCAAGAGGTTTGTGAGCACCAAGTGTTTCTCTAGCCATTGGCGGCAAAGTGCGAGGAGCGCCTTGTCCAACACTCAACTTGCAGTTTCCTAGAGTGAACCATGGTTGAGTTTCTCCATCTCTTACTTCACTGTTTTCAACTATGTTGATTCCAAAACCGGGATTCTGGCATAAATGCACCACAAACCGAAACATGTTAGTGGAGGAATCCAAGTACAAACTCATCATACTAATATTTCAAAAGGTTCTGCACGAAGCTATCTCTGGTGTTGCTCCATAGATATACCAGAAGACTAGGTGCGTTACAAAGCGTGAGGTAGGAAAGAGAAATAAACACCATCATGTTCTAAATTACAAATCAACTATAGGTAGACTTTATTCTTGGTATATTATTTTCTGTGCTGTTTAATACTACGCATAAGAAAATATTATAAGATATATCCTAAGATAACACTGATTTTTTTGTCACAAATATAAAATCTAAGGATCAAAATGACCAAAATCAATACTATTAAATCAAGAACCCTTTTTTGTATTTACCCCTACTTTTACATGGTATATTACTTTTTATGCCATTAATTTTGCTTTCAATTTAAATACTCATTAAGGGTGTATTAGGAAATGAAAAAAGAGACCACTTAAACTACCTAATATTTCGGATAACATTTCAATATATTTCCCCGACTTCTAATAAAGCATTAACCTTACCTTACTTTTTTTTTTGAACTTTAACCTTCCCCTTCTTCCGCTTAATACTTTGATAGATTATTTTAAATGTTAAAAACACTAAAATACGACAACCAAGTATAGAAGTAATATAAAAACTAAATATACGACTACATTTGTATAGGCACATAAGTACTAGCCACATAATACAGTAGAACATCTATAAATTAATAATGTTGGGACTTTAAAATTTTATTAATTTATAGAGATATTAATTTACTAAAGTTTCTTTTTTAAAAATTTTTTTACTTTTATTTATAAAATAAAAAATATTTTATTTTACCTTGTATACACTATTTTAAATTTAGAAATTTATCTTATTTGGTGTATATTTTTATGTTTTATAGAAATTTTTATGTGATTTTTGATATCATTTTACTAAATATTATCAAAATAAATTGAAATGTTAAGAAAAATAGAGGCATTTTCATTGTGTATATAAAACCAACAATATATTGTTTAGTTAGTACTTATATAAATATATATATTAATAATTTATGATTTTAATGGGACTATATATTTACATGAGAGTTTTAAAAATATTATTATCTTATTATTTTATCGATTTGTGTCATATTTTACACCGGTCCAAATTGGGACTGGCGAAATTTATTATTTTATAGAGATTATTAATTTATGGATTATTAATTTATAGAGGTTCTACTGTATACTATAAACATATAATATTCAAATTTTTATTTGAAATTCTATTTTTCCTCCGTAGAAAAAAGAAAGCTTTAACTAGTTTTTAATACTGAATTAAAATTTTGGCTAAAAATAAGATAATATACAAATAAATATTTTTTTACCGGATCAGCCGGTCACAGTTAATGGCATGTTTTTGAAATTTATCAGATTTTTAATTAATGGATCGTAGATGGGTTACTGGGTTTATCGGTTTGTATACGGGTTCTGATCGAATATGAAAACATTCTTACATTTTAATTCATCTATAAGCCATATATGTATTCCACTAAAATTAGTTAAATAATAGGTACAAATAAAACGTTTTTCCGCACCATTTAAATGTAGATAAAGTGTTAGGTCAATATATTTTACATCTAAAAATAGTTTCTTCATTTTTATTCATAAAATTTAACATCTAAAACTTAAAACTCTGATACTATAATAAAATATGAAACACTTAAAGTTGATTATATTTCATCTAATTTTTTTTTAAAAAGATTGAAAACAATGAATATAGCGTGTATATATAATTTCAAAATATAAATTTTGTTCAAAATTACTTTTTCATTACATATAAAGCCACTTATTTTTCCTGATAAACCATAATTTTTTTTTCTTTTAGAGTAATTTTTATATTTGTGTTTTCTGTAATCTTATTTATGTTTTTATTTGTAAGATTACAAAAAAATAACAAATATAAAAATTAAATTTCAAACAAAGAAAATTAAAAACAAAACTATACCCGCCCTTTACAAGGGCGGGTCAAAATCTAGTATTCTATTAAAGAGGTAAATATACATCGGTACACTTATGGTTAACTAATTCAAATGTTAACGTTTTAAAGTTAAGGGGTGGAGATTTGATATTAAGGTTTAAAATTTTATAAAATTAAAAATTTTGAAAATAAGATTTTGAGAAATAGTTTCAAAAGGTATTTTCCAATTACAAAAAGAAAATTTGTAACAAAAAAAAATCAAAAAAATAATAAAAAAAATTGAATTTGAAAACATGTAATCTATAAAAAAAATATTTGTTATTTGTATTATCTAGGATAGTCTTTTTATCTATTAAATGAAACATTTTGATTATTTTCCTCTTTAAGATCTATTTTTATGATAAAATTTTGAAAATTGTCTATTTAAAAATTGACCAAATATTATTTTCCTTTCCTTAGACATAGAACCAAACTTACATATTTCCCTTTTCTCATTTTGTAGGGATTTATTAATTATTTTTGAGCAGTGGGAGTTTCCGCAGAAAAAAAAACTTGTTTCGTTCTTGAGCCTATTATATAAGATTTGGTTTAGGTTTTGATCATCCTAAGTTCAACTTGTTGTATCCAAACCGAAAATATCTTGCATTTTTTACTTTTGATCAAATATAATATAATGCATCCAACTTCCAATCCTTTTTTTTTAATTACGATCCAGACCACGAATCTTGCCATCGCAAGTTTTAAAGCATTGTTTATGGTTAAGGGACAGACCTCGTAGAATGGTGGTGGAGATGGACGGTTCCGCCGAGCATGTTTAACATCTAAAGTGTTGACAAGAATGTCGGTTCCTGGAGGTGGACCTTCAAGGTATACTATTACTCTCGATGGTGAACCATGTATTAAGAATTTGCCTTTCAACTCTACCCAATCTTTATTACTCGCCTGCACACTATCATTATTCATTGAAATATCAGAATTCTATCAGTTTACTGATTTTAATCACGAAATTGATGTTTTTTAAACACTAGAGGAGATGAGAAACCAACTTAGCAATGGTGATGTATTGTTCGCGCTGGTTTGCGTTTAAGACCCAGAGAGTCGCTTGTACTGTTGCACTCGTGGCATTGTTGCCAAATATTCGGACGACTGATGTTACTTCGTAGACACGCTTCCTTTGGAATCTTCCTGAAATCTCCTGCTGGATCCCGTTCCATGAGGCTTTACGCTCCGTTGCTGCTGCAAAAACGTGTCCTGAGAGCGGTACGATTTTCCCTCCATCCATTGACTCGTGCAAGACAGCCTTGCACCCTCTTCCACCCCAATTGTTGAGGCCGTCCTCAAAGTTAGGGTTCAGGATTATGCTATCCTGCTCTGTGTTAGTGTGATGCTGCTAAGCGTACATACGAAAATGGTTATACTTATATTGGAGAACATTCATAGACTATGAAATCAAAAATAAGCTAATATCAACTAGGCAATTACATGAACCTTGTCATCATCAGGATCACTGGCAAGCTTCACCTTTGTATTCTTCTCCATAACAGTTTTTTTTAATCAAAGTTGAAGTCCGAAGAAACTGGAGAGACTGTAGAGATTGTAAAGATTTTATCTTTAGAAACTGGAGAGGTAAGTACTTGGTTGAGTCCGGGAACCTGCTCTGCTATATATGCTTTTGTGTCAAAGAAAACCTTAGAGAGTTTCAATTGAACCCCAAGCCAAGAAACAAGGGCAATAACTTAAAAAAGAATTAAATAATATTGATTTTGTGATTTAAAGAGCAAAAAGAAGAGAACTACATATGCTTTGTCTTAAACCCAGGAAATTGCAGTTTGCTTGGATTGAAATAGAAGGTTTCAAACGTTGTCATCAAAAAGCTGAAGTTCAGGTTTCTTTTTCCAACTTGTGTGTTTTCAAGACTTAGAATGCAAGTAAACCATTTTAAAATGGTTATTGTTCTCACGGTGTACAGTTATTGAATCAGATTGGCTACTGAGTTTCTAGTACATACTGGCTTAGAATTTTTTTTATAACTAACGCTTATTTATTATGATATTACAATTTTGAAAAAGTTTACATAAACGATTCAACAACCGATAATACTACTTATCTTATAAAGATCTACGTCTAACTGCATCATCTGAACCGTCCTATGAAGATCTCCTAACCAGATTTACTTACACCATGTTAAAGATCTCTTGTACGCTTTTCATCTGTAATCTGCATTAATAAATCGTTCTCTCCGGAACTTGAAACCTGGATTGCATGTAATCTATAAAAAATTGCATGGTCTGGGTTCGAACCCCAAACCTAAATGTAGAAGCCTTTAAACTTTAATCAGTAGGCTACGGTGCTTCTACACTGGTTTAGAATTAGAGTATGTATTCAGTGGCTACAAACTTAAGAGGAAATACTAAAATAGAAAAGAGCAAACAAAATCTTTTGGATTATTTTCTTTGACAAGTATAGACGATTTTACTGTTCTTTTATCTTCTGTCATCAGAAGCTTCTATCTTATTAAAACAGAAGTACACATATATAATATCCTTTAGTTTTCAGTGTTATTTACAATTGCATGCCACTGAGAATTAAATTGAATTTCCTATTTTAATGTTTGTCTTTTTCAGTTATATTAATGTGTTTCTTTTTCTTTCATATTTTAATGTTTGTCTTTTTCAGTTAGATTAATGTATTTTTTTTTCCTATTTTAATGTTTGTCTTTTTAGTTAGATTAATGTATTTTATTTTTTATTCTTCAACAATTAATGATATTTTAAAGTTGTCTCTTTTTGTCAACTTAAAGTTGTCTAAACTATTTGAAAATATAAAAATAGTCAAAAGTAAACATATAAAGTAGATAAACAATAATCAAACACCAAAAATATTTAAAATATATATTTATTCTCCATCCAAATATTGAAGTTCAACCTGTTTTTAATTTTTAATATAGGTATTTTGGCTTACATTACTCAAATTTATATGTTTTGAGAAATTTAAATTATATACAAATTTTGAAAATTTTAAAATAATTCAAACGGGTTATCCGTATCCGAACCGAATCCGCAAATACCCGAATCAAACCGAAACCAAAATTTATAAGTATTTGAATGTTGCTGAAATCTTTAAACTCGGGAATCTCAAATCCAAATAGATTTTAACCGAATCAGTGGGTATCCAAATATACATCCCTAACATAGTCAATATAAAATGATCAAATATTACAAATACATCATTTTGTATAAATGAATAAAAATTAAAATAGAAAATTAATACCCGTGCGGTCGTACGGATCAAGATCTAGTTTACTATTCATTTAGATGTTTTGGACGACATAATATTTATCTGAAAGATTATTTTCCTGATTAGGCGTTTAATTTGGTTAAACTTAAAGAGTTCAGAATTTGAGGTTTAAGGTTTTGATATGGTAAGTGTGTTTTCTTTAGCACCTTGATTTGCTAAGTTAAACACTCATTTTGGGAAACAAGAGATCATCGCACCCCGGGGGAACAAAATGTTATTGATGATTCTTTAGATATGACTGCTATTATTTTTTTCATAGATAACTATATTTTGTTGGTTATTTTATTTGATTTGCTTTACAAACCACCTAAAGTTTAAATAATAGAATGACATATTGATGTTAAAAAACCAATTGTATATTATTTATCTTTTTGAGACAAATAGTTAAATAAATTAAATAGTTATTGTGTTGTTTTCAACTCCAAGAAAGTAAAAGTAGAATATAAAAACAGATTGAACTTATGAAGAAAATGCGCTAGGTCTCAGACAATTATCGAAAACAATAAATGATATATTAGCCACTAAATGTAATAAATAAATTGGGGAAATTGGCAAAACGGATAAAAAATCACATAGTTGTTTTTTTGGTATAATTGTTTTGTCCATTTTTCTCTCTTTTATCCTTTCAAATTCTAAAAGTTAATAAAATAAATACTTTTATGAATCAAAAAGTTATAAAAAATAGAAACAATTGATAAAACACCCATATATATATATATATATATATATATATATTGGTTTAAGAACTTGATAAATTAAATTTTAAAAATTACGTTTTACTAAAATTAGAGTTCATCTTTTACGGAAAACATGTTAGTAAAAAATGAATTCTAGATTAAACAAGTTCGTCTATTTTTTAGAGTAAACAATCTATTTTTACTTACAATTCTAAATATGGGGAATGCGAATTCTACTAATTATAAAGATAGCTACTTTTCTATAGAATGTAGCTTCTAATTTTTATTATGTATTCTACAACCCCGGAATGTGAAATCTAGATATTACTCTGACGGCTACATGATATAGAATCTGCTTATGAGATTTTTGTCTTTGTTCTACGAAGTTTACAAAGTACATTCTATGGATATAAAAACCTGATTTTTGCAAATATTTAGGAAATTTCAGTTAAGAAAATATTCTAAAAATATCTAAAATATTCTAACTTCCTAAAACGTGTATATTTGGTCATAAAATATTTCTAAAAATATTTGTAATCTTTGTACTTGCCTATAAAGTTGCAAATTATATTTTGATATTTTTGATATGTTTATATATATATATATATATAACATTTTTATATATTTACAAACATATATCGACTAAAAATTATGTATGTATTTTTTTTTATTTTTATTAATATATTTATTTATAGAACTATATTAAATTAAATTGTGTATATCGTGGGGAATATATAAATTTTATTGTCCATGCTATGCATGAGAATATTTTATTTTTAATTAACATTATTTATTAAAAGTAATAATTGAATTTAAGTATATAAGTATCGTAAAACTATTAGTATATAAGTGTTACTTATTAAAACTTTTAAGTAGAAAATTATTTATCAAATATGATTAAACATTTAAAATATTTTTAAAAAGTTTAAGATATTTAAATAATTTATAAAATAGTTAACATATACTAATTATTGTTGAATATCGAATAAAAAACTTTTAGTCGAAATTTTGGAAATATCTGTTTGTAAATTTAAATGTACAATTTATATAAAAAATATTTAACCTTTTGTGTGATTTTTATGTTAGTTACAAATTTTATTAATATACTCATTGTTTTACGAATGTATTTATTTATATAATTATTTTGAATTTAATTGCTTATATCAATTTTTTATATTAATATAAAAAAATTAAATATATTATTTTATTTATGTATTCTAAAATGTTGATTTAAAATTATATATATTTATATAATTTAATTAATTAATTTTATTTTTAATTTGTTTTTATATTTAAATACTTTTAAGTGTATTTATTTGATTAATTTAATTAATCAATGGTTAGTTTTGGGATTATGAAAACATTATACTAAAAAGATAACTTAGTGATTCTATTATACCAAAGGGACAATCATTTAGAATTTTTGTTACGTTTTGGCAGTTTTCCCAAAATTGTTTCAGAATTCAAGTATCCTAGCTAATCCGAAGTATTAACCTACTAGGATAACATCTACGCTTTGCAGGGTGAACTTATATAATAAAAATTAAAAATATATAGTATTGACGAACTAAATAGTATGTATATGTGTTTGAATTTTTTTAATATGCATATAATTATGTTTTTTATATAATCATCTATATGTTGGGCTGAGCATTTGTAATTGTAATTGAAATTGTAGACCGAAATCTATTTTAAATTTATGATGAACCTGATCGATTTGAGCTTAAAATTTTTATCACCTTTTTATACCTATAAAAATCGCAATCTAGTTATCAAGTGAATTATTATTACAAAAACAGGTTATTCAATTTTTTTTAATATTTTACTTTAGCGTCAAATTACTTTGAACCAGCAACTTAATATTATTTCCGAAATCAAATTACTTTGAACTTAGTATTCCACATAGTTTTGAAGAGTTTCAACTGAACATCTAAATTGATACAACCAAATTTCTTGTTTTAACTTGTTAGTTTAATTTATAATTTGAATATTTATAAATAAAAATCCATATTATACAATTTTATGATCATTTGAATCTTTTTATAACAAAACAAATTGAGCCATTGATCACAAAAATTTCAAAGTAGGGTTTTGAAATTTCTAATAATTTATAGTCGTTTTTAAAAATTTAAAATATAAAATATAAGAAAAAAATTCAATTTTGTTTTTATTATATGGTTAATGTGATTGTTTAATATCTTTTAATAATATAAAATTAAACAAAAAGAGAGCTAAGATACAAAAATTGTTATCAAATATTTATTATTCATAATCATCAATTGCCATATATATATATGTTAATCATATTAGAATGTTGATATTTTATAATGCAATCACAAGAAAATACAACCTCGCATTAGTGGCATACGACAACTGCAAATAGAAGACATAACATGCCGATGAAAGTGTTGTTAATTGATAACACTTCAATACTTTGACATAATTATTAGAATATTTTATAATCTATTATATTAAAACAAAAGTCACAACTTCATGTGTGATTTTTATTAAAGTGGACCTTCCTTAGAAAATCATTTACATTATTTTGATATTTTATAATGTCATATATATATATGTTAATCATATTAGAATAATGCAACCAAACCCAAAGGTAAGAGAGGAACAGAAGAATCTAGGTCTGTATTGTGATGTATGTTTGTGAAACTTGTCATTTGTCACCCAAAGAGACATGCACAAAACAAAGTGTTGACTACATAATAGCAAAATCTATACTATCAGAAGGGAATAATCCCAAAATTCGACTGCACAAAACAAAGTGTTGACTACATAATAACAAAATCTATACTATTAGAAAGGAATCATACCAAAAAATTATTATACAAAAGTCATTGGACCTATTTACTACTCCCTCGGTTTTGATTTAATTGTCGTTGTAGGAAAACAATTTCGTTTCAAAATAAATATCGTTTTAGAGTTTCAATACAAAACTTATTAAAAAGATTCTCTATTTTATTTTTTTATTGATTGAAATATGGTTAGGTGTATATGTAATTGTGTTTTTATTTTGGAAATATATAAAATCATATATTTTCTTAATCTGTGTGCACAAACCTAGAACGACAAATAAAATAAAACGGAGAGAGTATAAACTTAACAAATTAATAATATATATATACATATGTGACTGTTACTATGTAGTTATTAATATTAAACTCATTGTTTTATCCTATTTGTGGACAATTCTACCTAACTTATACTTCTATTTAATAAAAATATAAATTATATTATTTTATTTTTACTAAGCCCATCTATCTAACCACATATATGTAATTTACGACATATATTATGGAGTTCTTTTTTACTTTTGACTAAACCAGTGAACGATGGCCTCAACTCCACAAGATAGGAAAAGAGTACAGCCAAAGCTCCACCAGCAACCACGACAATGGCAGGAAACAACCATTGTGTTCCATGGTAATGAGGTATGGTCACCCAAGATGCTGCAACATAAGCCGTGGCCATGAATCCTACAGAAACCCACATCATCCTATGCGTGGCCATCAGTAACCCCTTCAAGGGTTTCCTCTTATAAGGTATGATGCTAACGAGAAGAATAACGATGGCCAAGGAAGTGAAAAGTGCGATGTTGTTGCATATCGCAAAGATTTAAAACGCTGTCGTTTTACCCACTAAGGATTTTCCTCTCCATGGCCCGTCATGGTAGACGCCACCTGGAGGGTTTATCCCACCGGCATAAGCAACTGAAGCAATTAAAACTGCCACTACAGTAATCGTGTTTTTTGCATTTTGTAATGCTTCTATATACATGTCATATTCCAAGTTCTCGCGACCTTTTTCAACTTCGCGTTCCTTGCGTTTCTTTCTCTCTGCAATCTCTGATGTGTTTACTCCGATTAGCTTCAGCAACTGGAGTACCTCATCCTCATCAGAGTTTTTTGCGGATCTCTGATTTCAAGAATGGACGTAATGGTTTCCGTGGACTAGAGAGGTCTAAGCATATTTCAACTTCATTAAAATCCAGCTCGTGTGAAGTCTCGGTGTCAAACCTTAGCCAACTTGATAACAACTCAAAGTCTTGAGCATCATGTGGGAGAAGGTGATAAGCTGCAAAACCCATCTTGTTTTTGTTGCTGATATCTACTATCTTCTTACCAATAATGTATCGAATAAACTGCAATGTATTTAGTAGGCATATGTGAGATGACAAAGAACCAGAATAGAAACAAGAATCACTTAAGCAAAACTGAACCATAGGGATGATAGCGAGCAGCCTTGGATAGGCCAAGCTTCCTCCCTAGCTAGGTCCGTGAATCTCTCAAGTATAATCTTTACAACGCCTGATAATGATCCCAAGATTCGCAACACAACAGTGAGCTAATGACAATGGCTTTATATACAAAACTAAATGCAGTATGGTCCGAAATTATTTCTAAGCTTTGTTTAAAAACATTGTAACTATATTTTTAAAATAATACTTAAATTTTTAAAGTTAATAGTTCAATCTATATGTATGTTTTAACTTTAATTTTCTTTTGAAATTGCATACTCGAAATTTAGAAGTATAGTTATAAAAAAACTTAACCCTAATTTATACATCTATTTTTAAAAAATTAACTATTTTTGTTTTATATAAACAAAACCTATTCGACCGTCCTATTTTGCACATGCTAAAAAGACTGTTCTGGTTATATGAATGTACACTAGAAACTTACAAGTGGATCCACTTGATATGGCGAAGTTGAGTTCACCGAGATCAACCGAGTTTGTCTTTTCCGCAATGAGTTTGGCGGCCTCCATGGAAATGCTAAGCTAAGTGGAGAGGTGAGTCATTGTTGTTGTTTCGAGCGGTACACGCTCCTAATCCGGTCTCTAACATTTGCATTACTATGTCTATGTCTCCAAGGAGAGCAGCAAGATGCAACGGTGTGTTTCCGTCTGCGTTGAGGGAACAAACTAGGGAAGGTCGACGATCAATGATCTTGGAGACGAGTTCTCCTTGGCCAAGCTTCACAGCCATGTGCAAAACCGTGTCGTTCAGGTGTTCATCGGTTCTCTCCTCCAGCGACGAGTCTCTCTCTTCTACTAAACTCAGAAAAGCTGGAAGGTCATTTTGAAGGATTGCTTGGAAGATCGGATGTATTTTTTCTCAAGAAAGCTAGAGCAAGAATCTTACACTGAGAGGGGAGATCCAAGTGATTTACTACAGCATCTATTTTTTTATATTGGACTTCGCGTAGACAATGAGAGTTGTCATTTAATTTTGGCTTCGGAGTCTTTCTTTTACACTATGCATCATTTATGACTTCATAGTGGTTACGTAGTTGTGAGTATTTAGTGCAGTGTTAAATTTTCATTTTTACTTGACTTTGTCTCCACAAGACTTTGACAATACGCCATGTGCTAACAAAGCGTTTACAATTTAAAAACAAAAGGCAGAGGACTCGAGGCTGGCACACCGCACATGCCGATGGATCGATCCTCTTTATCTCTTTCTCATTCATCCACGGAAGTAGCTAAATCATGCGGAATTTTCTTTGACGTAGGGGTGCAAATTACTAGATACAGAGGAAGCAGTTTCTGCAAGGCTCATGAAGATGGAGAAAAAAAGGGACAAACATTTTTTGCCATTGATAAATGCTCAACTAACTTGTTCTGTTACAACTTATTAGATACAGAGGGTTTGCACTTGACCAATAATTACATTAAAATGGAAAGATATTATTTGAGCAATATCATGTCTAAGTGAAATGCATATCCCTGGATCCAAATCTAAATAGACTGCTTATATTCAATATTGAAAACTCGATGACTGATTGACATTCTTTCAAGCAATTTTTAAGACTTTTACATGGTTATTTAAATGTTTAGCATAGCTCATATTTCTAAGTTGTGATGTTTGTGCCGACTCCTTAGCTAAGCTACAAAAACTATAGAACACGAGTGTATTAGTTTTTCCATGTATGGTTATTGTCGGAAACAATTTTGCTATCGACCAATTTTATTTAACAACATTGATAATTTGACAAAAAGAAAAAACAGAAAAACACCGCGGTGGCTAAAATAAACAACTTTTCCAAAAGATTTCAATAGGTGAAATAGCCTGAAACTCCTGAGACGGCCAAATCAGAACAAGTCCTTGCAAAGGAAGGTATATCTCCCACACGATTCAGCTTCTTAAACCAATGACCGATGATCTCAACTACTAGATAGGAAAAGAGTACCATTAAAGCTCCACCACCAACGGCAATAATGGCCGGAAGCAACCATCGTGTTCCGTGGTAATGTGGTATGGTCACCCAAGACGCCGCAATATAAGATGCTGCCAAGAACCCTACAGAAACCCACATCATCCTGTGCGTGACCACCAGTAATCTCTTCAAGGGTTTCCTCTTGAAAGGTATAATGCTGACTAAGAGAATAACGATGCACAAGGACGTGAACAGTGCAATGTTGTTGCATATCGCAAAGACCTTAAATGCTGTCGTTCTGCCCACAATGGATTTGCCTCTCCATGGCCCGTCTTGGTAGACGCCTCCAGGAGGATTTATCCCACCGGCATAAGTAACTGAAGCAATCAAGACTGCCACTATGGCAATAGTATTTCTTGCATTTTGTAATGCTTCTATATGCATCTCATACTCCAAGCCCTCATGGCCTCTTTTCACTTTCCCTTCTTTACTTGATCTCTTTCTCGTCGCTATATTAAATGTGTTAATTTCGATTACCCTAAGCAACTGTATTACCAGGTCCTCATCAGATCTTCCGCGGATACCTAAAGATTTAGCTCGTCCTAGAGATTGTTGTTGGAATGGACTAGAGTGACCATCGTATTCTTCACTATTCAGCTCTTCTGGAGTCTCGGTATCAAACTTCAGCCAGCTTGATAACAACTCAAAGTTTTCGGCTTCTTGAGGAATCAGTTGATAAGCTGCAAACCCGATGTTGTTCTTGCAGCGTTTATCAACCATACGCTTACGAACTATGTAACATATAAGCTGCAATTGTTCAGTATGAATATGTGAGAAGAACGCCACAAAAATTAATAAACCCTATTTTACCATAATAATAACAATTATTATAATTATTACATGCATGGAATGCAATTACTCTAATAATAAATTATTGAGAAAAAGATCAAGATAGCACCAAACAAAATTTTTGTCACAAAAATTGTATCACAAGGAAAAAAATGACCAAAATAAATTTTATTAAATGATAAATATACAGCTTATATAAATTTTCGTTCTTAATTAATCTAAGAGGATGTGTTCAAATTTTGAAAAAAAAAAAATAATAAAATTTTCAAAAAAAAAAATGCTATTTTAGTTATTTTATTTTTTAAATATTATTTTTGAGACAAAAACTTAAAAAGTGATATTTGAGAGAATTGTCCAATAATAAACCCCAAAGCAAAACTTTATTAGCATTTCTTTTTGTTTTTTTTTTCGTTTTCTGGAAGCCCCAACAACCCATATATAAATTAATAATCTTGTTGGATTGGATTGCATATCATATATCTCTTACTTATTAATAGGGAAGCAATTTGGGAGACTAACCTTAAATGTGTAATATATTCACAGAAATGCCATTTTTGCTTAGGTGTCATTACCATAGACTCTCTCACACCATTTAACTAATAAGACATCTGTTACTAGACTATTTACAAGGAATGCCACTGACAGTACCAATTATTAACATATGTTACTATACGTATACTTCCTTATGACAACTAATACATCCACTATTCAACAACAATATTTTTTATTTATTAATAACAAACCATGATTCATGTGACTTTATGTGTACGAGACTCCATTACATTCAATGTTTGCAAAGTTATATGCAAAACACATTCCATCATATATGTTCATATGAGTTTATTCGAGAAAACTTTATTTTAAAATTTTAAGTTTATTTTAAAAATTATGAAAATCTAAAAAATATATTTGTACAATGTTTTGGCTGAGCTCAGGGTAGATTTAATATATTCACGTAGGCTAATACATACAATTAGCCTCAATATAGGCTAATACATACAATTAAATCTACTTTATTTTTATTTTTTGTAAAAGAAACGCTGATCATTATTTCTTATGTAATTTAGGAAATCAGATATATAGTATTTAACTAATTAAATGCTTTGTGTGCATGGCAATCATAACTATAGTTTTTGGTAAATTTTCACAAACTTATCAATTACAATCAATATATTTTTAAAAAGGCTAATCTTAATGTGTTATATGTTTATGGCGATATCATATTTTGTGTGATTGACAAGCTGTATCAATGTATTAATTCCATAAATATTTGAAATAAATTCTTGGTATACTTTTCTTCTTTTTTTGCTGAAAAAATATTCTTTGGTATACTTCCTACATTCTATATAAGAGAAGGTGGAATGACCGGCTTACTCATTCGTTATAACAAACATGGTTGCTTACTGGTGTGTTTGTTTTAGTTATGTATTCTTTCTACATTTTAATTTGTGATTCACTATATTATGGCTTCTTACATAAATTATATTCAGAGTTTGTATTATGGGTTTTATATGAAGTTTTTTGCATACTTCTGTAAGTTTTACTTTGTGTAAGCATTTGTTTAATTTTAGCCTCACGAGTTATTTCTAAGACAATAACAGTAAGTAAGTATATATATATGCATGAATCAGCAGTCTTAAAATAATTACACAACAACTTAGAAAGTCTGTTCATGCTCTCCCTGTATAAATAAAAATGTCTATATATGAAAGTTCAGTGGAATCCAGAAAAAGACAAACATGATTGACTAAAACAAACACTACCATGAAACTGAAGATAACAAGATTTAGAAACGCTGAGTTGTAATAATTTGTTCTTTGTATCAGAAGGACAAAAACCCATCAACTCTTCTAACAGTTAAATGTGTCATATCTTTTAATATCCCAAAAGTGTGCATATAAATATAACAATTTTTTTGGTAAAAGAAATATAACAATTTAAGTCTTAAAAACCTTTTACAGTAGAACATTTATAAATTAATACTCGATAAATTAAAAATTTCTATAAAATAATAAAATTTATTAGTTCCAACTTGGACCGGTGTAAATTATGATACAAATCGATAAAATAATAAATAATAATATTTTTAAAACTTCCATGTAAATATATAGTCCCATTAAAACCATAAATTAATAATACACATATATTTTCTATATATAAATATAAACTAAAAATTATATTGTTGGTTTTATATTCACTATGAAAATACCTCTATTTTTCTTAAAATTTCATTATATTTTGTTAATATTTACTAAAATTATATCAAAAATCATATAACAATTCTATGAAACATAAAATATACACCAAGAAAATAATAAAACAATATACAAGTCAAATTTTTAAATTTTAAATAATGTATACACGGTAAATTAAAATATTTTCTTATTTTACAAATAAAAATATTCAAAATTAGAAAAATATAAAAAATGAAATTTTTATAAATTAATAAAATTTTAAGTCCCAACATTATTAATTTATAGAGGTTCTACTGTATATGCTTTTGATTAGGCTTTACATACAATAAATGTTTTCTGAAAAAAAAGATTTTCATTATTTTGAATATAAAATAATTTAGATAGTGAAAGATTCAACAACAATAGCGAAATAATTGCAGAGTTCGGACCATTACACAGAGCTCAAACAATGCACTATACATGTTGTTAATTAATGTATTCTTCAATCTATGCACAAAAATATTTTTGAATAAAATTATTTTTTTGATATATACACCCTGCACAAGGTGCAGGTCTCTACCTAGTAGTAGATTAAATTAGATTAGATATATCCTATAGTCCAAACTCCATTTTCAAATGTTAATGGACTTCTGATTCAAATTAAATCAATAAGTCCATACATATTTGTTTTTTATGTATCATTTCGTAGTCAATATTGTGGGATTTTGTAGTCAATACTGTACGACTAAGTAAAATTTTGTTATCTAAAAAGCAGCCAATAAGCAAACTGCTCACCGGAGCACCACAAGCCACGGAGGCAGCGACATGTAACACATGTTACCATTTTCATCTGTTTGCTGCAAAAGAAACTGGCCGTTACTGCCCAAACGCTCTGCCATGAAAACAAAGGCATCCATGTTTTCGTTTCGTGCAGCCAGATGAAAAACTGTCTCTTTTGATGGTGTGTGAGACAAGAAAGACAACGGAGTCTTGTCCAAGAACTCCTCCAGAATTGGCACTGTGCCTCTGAGGACCGCTACATGCAAAGGTGATAAACCGTCGGTATTAAGAGCTTCCTCTAATCTTTGATCGAGCCCTAACAATATACTTGTCAGTTCGAGGTCTCCTCTATCACATGCATGATGCAACAGCGTCGATAGCGAGCCGTCGACAGGCCAAGCTTCCTCCCTTGCTAGATCTGGAAATCTCTCCAGAATAACCCCTGCAATACCTGATCATTGGTTCGGACACAATAGAGATCCCGTGAGTTTATACAAAGATTACGCAAGTGTACTCTAGAAACTTACAAGCCATTCCACATGATAAGGTGAAACTGAGTTCATCGAGGCCGACTGATTGTGTCTTTTCTGCAACAAGTCTTGCAGACTCCATGGAAATGCTGCGGCAAGCTAAGTGGAGTGGTGTTTGGTTGTTGTTGTTCCGTGCGGTACAAGCTTCCGGTCCAAATTCTATCATCATCATAACTATGTCTACGTCTCCAAGGAGAGCAGCGAGATGCAATGGTGTGTTTCCATATGCGTTAAGGGAATATAAGAGGGAAGGTCGGAGCTCAATGATCTTGGAGACGAATTCTCCACGTCCATGTTTTGCAGCCATGTGCAACACCGTGTTGCTGTGTTGCTCATGGTTTCTCTCCTCTAGCCATGATTCCCTCTCTTCCACCAAACTGAGAAAAGCTGGAACCTCGTTTTGAAGGATCGCATGGAAGATAGGCTGCATCTTTCCTCAAGAAAACTAGCTTTTTTTTGTTTCGAATGTAAGAAAAAGTATTACCCTGCAACTGCAAGTAGTATATATATTGTTATGTTAATTTAGCGCGTAGATATATTTTACCTCAAAAATAAATGTAGCGCGTAGATCATAATTAGAGAGGACATTTTTACAAGGGAAAAAGAAAAAAGAGAAGCAGAGTTGACATTTAATTGTGATGTAGATGTTGAAGACTTTGGCAACAGCGACAAGATAAGATTACAAACAAAACCGCGTTTATAGGCGCCATGGACTGGTTCTTTTGTTTGTTTTTGAGCAACTAGGCGCCATGGACTGGTTCATCTTTCTTTCCTTAGCTTTTCCACAAGAAAATAAAATATATTTCGGTAGCAACATTTTTGTGAACTTGTCTTCTTAAGTTTTTTTTCTTAAGAAAAGTTTAAAATTAACACGTGACGTCCTAATTACTGTGACGTGGTAGGAGCCGTAGGGCTAAATCTTAAGACAAACGGATAAATCCACTGAAATTTACACAGGAACAACGGTTTAAAAGAAACATACACCATATACTTTTCGTTTTTTAAATTATGTAAGCGTCACTATACACAAAGCTTATTGGTCTTTACACTTTTGATTCTGTTAACATTTCTACAGAAATAACAAACCAGATGAATAACTTGAGATGCTACACATACACACTTGGAACTTGTACATAATTAGTCAAAAGTTATCTAACGAACATTCTTTGGTCTCAAGATACAAGTATTATGTATGTGAAAGATCACCCAAGAGCACTATTTTTAAACAAGAAAATACAACCTCGCATTAGTGACATACGACAACTGCAAATAGAAGACATAACATGCCGATGAAAGTGTTGTTAATTGATAACACTTCAATACTTTGACATAATTATTAGAATATTTTATAATCTATTATATTAAGGGAAGATTACTCAAATAACATTAATCTTTGTTTTTATTACTAGATTAACACTAATTTTTATTTATTTACAGGACTGTTTTTTGTACCCAAATTGCCTTCATATCTTTTGTTAACAAAAAATATATTTACCAAAAATGCCATTACTAATTTATCAAAAATAAAAAATTATTTTCGAAATTGATAAAAAGTATGCCGAGCTGTAATCGTAGCTCGGTCGCTATAGCGACCGAGCGTGATGTCGTGACCCGCTCGCTATAGCAACCGAGCTCTTGCTCGTGACTTTTATGCCGTGGTCTGAGGTCCGTTATCCAAGTGTTTGAACCTATAGCAAAGCTACGATTCTCTTAGGATGCTTGTTTGCGGAGGTTTGGTCCTTTGATAACAAAGTTCCGTTTGATTTTAAGAAATCATTACTTTCTTAAATCGTTGATTTCTTAAGTCGTTGATTAAGAAATCGTTGATTTCTTAAGTCGTTGATTAAGAAATCGTTGTTTTAAACAAATTGTTGATTTCTTAGATCGTTGATTAGGAAATCGTCGTTTTAAAGAATCGACGTCTTAAAACAAGATTTTCAGCAAATTTTTCGTATAGGTTTTTCTTTTCCGAAAAACCGTAAAAAAGTTCTTAAGTAAATAATTTTTAAACGGAAATTTTGGAAGCCAATTTTGCCTTGTCCGATTTCGACCCCAACAGTTAGACCCCCAGTGCGGTAGAATCGTGGGTTGACGAGATTCTGTCGTACGATTTGGCGAGTTTAGGCGAGTTTTTAGGCCAAGTTGGTATCCAAAAGTCCGAACTTGAATAGTAAATCCTGAAGTTTATAAAAGAGGGGGTAACTCTTTTATTTTTACTCACCCATCTTTCATAAGAGTTTCTTTGAAGAATCCTCTCAAGAAAAGAAAAATTTAGAAAGAAAATCCTTCACCAAATGTCAAAGTTGTTTAGAAGCGGAAAGAAGTCTTCTAAGAAGAAGGCTCCCGTGACTTCTTCTCCTGATTGCAACCAGGACGAAGAACTCCTCGTTCCGAAGGCCGAGTTCGAACTTCCTCCGAATGCGGCTGAACGCGATGCGTATTGGAGAGCAAGCAGTGATCGTATCAAACCTCCCGGAGAGGAAAAGTTTCCGATCTGTCGAGCTCGGAAAACGGGGACCCATCTACCGAGTAAGACCACTGATCTTTTTCTCGAGACGCTTCGGAAGTTTGCCGGAGTTTCGGACGCGGTTGAGTTCCGGATTCCTAGGGTTGGAGAAAGCGCCGACCATCCTCCGGAAGGCTATTTCACGTGTTACGAGGCCGTTTTGTGGCGCTGTCGTATCTGGTTTCTGATTCCTGAGATCATTGTCCGCGTACTGGACCGTTTTCAGGTTTCGTTTAACCAGCTGAGCCATACGAGTTTCGAGATCCTTATTGGTCTCGTAATTCTGAGTTACGAGCGCGGCTTATCCCTCACTACCGATCATTTTGAGGCGCTTCTGAGGTTGCAATACAACAGGGAGTCTGCCTCCTGGCGACTGAACGCTGCGTCTGTCGCAGATGAGTTTATTCTGATGTTTTGGACGGTTCTAAATCCCCTTCCGTACATCAGCGTGGTCCATCCTTGGCCTAGGGACATTATGGAGGTGAGAGACGCGATGAGGAGCGGTGATCATTGGTGGACCAGTTTTATCCGTCAGAGGGTTCGGAAGGCGATCCGATTGGCTCACTCTGACTTCGAGGCGGAGGGTGAGATTGATTTTGCGCCCGTTGATCATCTCCTGGAGCGTGTTCCGGTCGAGAGGTCGCCCAAGCTGCCGCAGAGAAATAAAGACATCGAGGTCGAGGATCACGACTTTCCTGTTGACGATTCTCCACTTCCTGGATGGGATCCGTCTCTAGGCTTTGGCGATGGGAGCGGTTCGAGTGACGCGCAAATTCCCAACTTTGACGACTTCTTTTCCGGTCTTCTTGATCATCCTGTCCCGTTATCCTTTGCGGAGGATACGGAGGAAAGACCTGAAGTATTGGCGGAGACTTCTCGCGTGGTGAACGGGGTTAGTTTCTATTTTCTTCCTTCATTCTCTTCATTTATCCGAATAAAAATTCTATTTTCGAGTTTCGCAGGCGATGAATCATCTCGGCTCGGCGTTGTTGGACAATCAGAGAGAATCAAGGATCTGGTGTTTCAAAGCGGAGAAGATTTCACCGAGCGAGGAGGCAGGCCAAGCGGGAGATTGCTGCCGAGATGCAGAATCGGGCGACGCGTTTTGAGGAGGAGTATTACAACCTCCGGGCGGCCGATGCCGCGGTAGGCGATTTTCGCGAGTGTCGCGGATCGGTTGGAGCTCTCACGAGGACTCAGCAGAGGGATTATGTTTATAAAGAGGAGTTGAGCCTTATGCAGGATGGCATGAAGGACAATGTCCACGCTGAGTCGCTTGTTCCCCCTATCGAGGAAAGGATATGGGGGCTCTGGGAGCCGATCCCAGTTTCTCCTGACACGGTGGAGGTCGCGACCGAAGCGAAGGGAGGTGATGATGAGGTAACTTATCCGACGGAGTTCGGAACTTCGTCGTCGGATGAATTTATCCTCTACTGAATTTATCGGGAAAATGTTTTTCCCTTATCTTTGTATTTCCGTGGCCAAGTGTGGCCGTTTTATCTGTTTATGCCGCGACCGTAGTAGGTTGCGTAATTTTATGTATTTCGGGACTGGCCTTTTAAGGCTTCGAATCCCCGCCGCCTTTGTGCGGCTTTTATATAAATATGAAGTAAGTTTTCGGTGATTTGCGTTTTATGATCTGATTTAAACTTTCGCCAAGTGTAGAGGGCAGAATGCGAGTAGTCATTTCGTATTCTAACTCTTAATTTGCCGCTTGGTCCGTATGCTACTTTCTAACGAGCGTTTTAGGTGTAAGCGGTAAGAGACATATTTTGGGATCTCGTATTTGATTCTATGTCCTTGAGATGTTAAGTGCCAGCAAGACTGGGCTTAGGGCAAGACCTAGGTCTACTCTCAGCTTCAAAGCTATGCAATGACTGATCGGCTTCCGTTTTGCATGTTTGTGATTTTGACCGGATTCGTACCGTTTTAAAATCCGCGAAGTGTTATCGGTTTATATGATTTGTCTAGGTATGAATCGAGCTACTTCCTTTGCGAAGTGCTGGACGAAATTTCGATTTTTTTATATAGCGCGCTATGGTATCCTGGTCGGATGTAAGAGGATCTTGTGAAAAGATCTGACTAAAATTTGTTTAAGTGAAACGTTTCTGTATTTGCCTGTCGGGGCCAATCGACAGGTTTGTTTTTGTTTTTAATGTCGCGGGCGGACTATTTCGTTTAAAGTCGCGGATGGACTATTTTGACGGATGATACGAACTAAATATTTTTAGTAAAAATTGCGTCTTGCGTTTTCTTGAGGATACGTTTTTCGTTTTCCGAAGTGTTTATGTGTTAAGAATCGACAGATTGAGAAAGTAATTTTTATTAAAATAGTTTCAAAAATTTTGAATACAAATGCGGTTTTTTTTTTTGTGGGAGGATACGAGTATACGCACCCACTCCCCCCCCCTTTTTGGCGAGGGGGATAGCTGAACTCGCCGGGTTTCGACGGGCTGCCTACGTAACTCTTTCGAGGATCAAGCCATCTCATAGTTCTGTTTATGCCGCGAGTGTGTTTACTCGTCGGTTGGTTTTCCGTTGACCGCTTTAGTTGCGGGGTCGACGTTCACCTCGGGATTTTCCTCTTCCCGCTGAGTTGTGATGTTGTCTTCGGAGTTGGGGATGGTTCCGATCTCCGTATCTGCTTCCGCGGGAGATGTCTCTTTGTCTTCGGTGGAAGGCTGAGTTCGCTTGCGTTTAACCGTAGAGGTCGTCGTGATCTGTCTCAACTTATGCTCCCCTAGGAAACAAAGTCGCGACTGTTTTTGACAACCCCAGATTGCGGCGATTCCAGTCCTGGTTGGGAATTTGACGCCCAAGTGATAAGTCGAGGGAACGGCCTTCATGGCGTTTAGCCATGGAGTTCCCATGATTGCGTTGTAAATAGCCGGGCTATCTACCACCGCGAAGTCAACTATCCTGGTAACGTTTTTTGCTATGACGGGTAGCTGAATCGGTCCCAGGGTCATGGACGTTTGTCCGGAGAAACCGTGAGCGGTTTTGGTACCGGTGTGACTTCTCTGAGCTCGACGCCCATCCTTCTCAGGGTATCGCGGAAGATTAGGTTTACCGTGCTTCCGGTGTCGATAAGTATTCTTGCGACTTCGAGATCTCTTATTACGAGATCTATGACCAAGGGATCGCAGTGAGGTTGGTCGATTCCGCAAGCCTCTTCTTCAGTGAACGTTATCGAGGTGTTCCGTCCGTCTCGAGGAGGCGACCGTGGAGGATACTTTGCTGTCGACTCGGCTTTTCGTTGGTAGGCCTTGATGGCCGAGACCGAGTCCTTGCAGTACTGGGATCCTCCCATGATCATGTTGACCCTCCTTCGGGAATTATCGTTTCCCCTATCGTCCGGTCTTCTCTCGCGCTTATCCCCCGCCTTATTTTTCGGTGACGAGTTCTCCGCGGGAGGATTCTTGTTGGTTTTTGGCGGACGGTCGGAGTCGAGGATTAGATCCTTGACGCTGGTTACTCCAGAGAGTTCTCCAGCAAGCAGCTTCGCGGCCAGCCTCGCCCCTACGACTTTGCAGTTAGCTGTGGAGTGACCTTCGGTCTGTTGGAACTCGCATGATACGTTTTTGTCGTAACTCTAGTTACGGTTCCACGTATTTCCCGAAGTCCTGCCCTGCTCCGGATTGATCGCGTAATTGTGCGCACCTTGGAGTTCTTCCCCCTCGTGATGGACGTACTTGTCGTTACGAGAAGTTTTCTTCTTTGATTTCGGATCCACGTCTTTCGAAGAGTTCCTTGTCGGCTTATGTTTTAGCGACAAGACCTTCGGCTCTTCTTCGATCATTATGTAATCCGAGGCTTTGTGGAGGGCATCCTGGATCGTGCGAGGTTTCTCGAGCGTTATCCACTTTCTGAACTTCGATTTGTACCAGAGCGCCTTCCTAAGGGCATCGATGGCGACTTTGTCGCTGATTCCGCTGACCTTCTCCATGATCAGTTTGAAACGGCTTATAAACTCTCGGAGGGTCTCGCCCTCTTCCTGAGTTAAGCTCCAGAGATCGACATAAAAAGTTTCTCTATCAATGAACATAGAGTACTTGAGGAGGAATTCCGACGCGAGTTGGCAAAAGCTTCCGATGGAGTTTCGCTTCAAATGGGAGAACCATTCGAGCGCCGCACCTTCGAGATTTTCGACGAACAGGCGACAGTAACCTGCGTCTTTCTCGCTTTCCCTAAGCCTGGCTCTTCCCATAGTGATGTGGAACGCCTGGAGATGCGCCTTTAGGTCGGTAGTACCGTTATACATCGGTATATTGAGTTTTCCTGGATTAGACACCTTAGTTTCGGAGATCCGCGCGGTGAAGGGCGTTTTACTAGCCACCTCGAGTAACCTGTCGATTTCTGGGGCAGTTGATACGCCCTGGATCGAGCACCGACCTGTTTGGTTCTAGGACACGTCCCAAGGTGGCGACCTTGCCGACCAGCTAGACCTAGCCGAGGTTTTCTTATCAGATTATGTCAGTTCCCTTATCATCTATGCAATCTTGGACGAGCTAAGGCCAGCTGATGACACTTACATGGACGAGCTGATCGAGCTGAATCAAAGTGACACTTACCTAGCTGAGCTGGATGAGCTGAATACTCAAGTTAGCTGGAGTGACACTATAATGGACGTGCTGAGCTGGACTAACACTCACCCGGACGAGCTGAGCAAGTTGGTTCGATCTTCCGAGCTGGTTCGACCACCAAACCACATGAGAAGCAACAGAGACATATGTTCATTGTTCGAAGCATATCTTCTAAACCATGATGTCTCTTCGCGTGAAACTACCTGGAGAATGTGTTCAACTCAATTATGGAACTCCTCGAAGAAGATTCAGATCAAACGGAGTTCATATGAGAGAGTTATCCCATGTACAAATCAGGTGATGTTCAGTTCCCGCGAATTCAGTCATGTGCGGATTCAAGATGGATTTCGACCAGGCCTCAATGGGACATGTCTTGGCCCATTTCAGGAGTATATTCTTCACTTTTCCAAGTCAAGGTCGTGGCTACATCAAGAGACAGTCAAAGTTTCAGTAAAAGACTTTATTTAGGATCAAGTCTTTGTTCTATTTTCAATGTCTTGTTTTTAGCACATTCTGCTTTGGATTTCTACAACTTGTAATCCTATAAATAATGCCTAAGAGCCACGAAATAAAGCAGATTGTTTTCCCTTTTTATGAGTTTTTACTCTCTGTTCTTTGTCAAGAACATTTCTAGTTTCTTTGGTGTGGTTAGCTCCAAACAAACACCTCCTTCTCGTTGGACCGGTGCGTCACATCCGGCAACAGATCGAGTTTGCTTCCTTGTCGGACCTGTGAGTCATATCAGGCGACATTCAAGCACCTTGGCAGTATCATTGGGTCATTCCGCAACCCTTTGTATCGTCATTCATTCCATCATTTCTCCATCGGAGATCATATCCCTTCGTACCGGTAGAGTGATCAGATTTAGGGTGTATCAAGTGGTATCAGAGCCACTCTTCCGGTAACTCTTTATCATTTCATCTTCTCATCTTTCCATTTTCTTCTAAACACTTCTTCTTCTACCTTTCTTGAACCCGGGCCCCTCATTACCCACCATATTTAAAAAAAAAGATCTAAGTTTATGCTGTAAAAAAAAAAAAAAAGAGAAAAGTTAAAAAAAAAAAAAATTTCAAGTTTGATTTGTTTTGTGGTGTGGTGGTGGAAGAGAAAGTCTGCTGGCCGAAGAGAAATCCGGCATTTGAGGTGGTTAAGGCGGGTTCCCTCTAAATCTCTTATCTTTCTATCTTTAAACACTTTCGTTTGTTTGGATCTACCCGTTGGGGATTCCTAGAGTTGTTCTTCTTAGAACTTTGAGTATAAGACTTTGAGTGCACACTTTAAACTGAGATAAACACGTGTGTGGGTGAGGATCAAACACTTGAGTGTGTGAGGTTTTTATCTAACGTTTTGTGTTTAAGAATTTTCAGGAATCATGAGCAGTGAGGATGAAAGGAGCCGACCAGGAAATTCTTTTGTTGGTTTATCTAACTTGCAGATGAGGAAGATCAATGATTCTGTTGCTAACCTTATACATGCAGGTCTAGAACAGATCCATCAGAAGCTGGACAAAATTCAAGGTGTCCAACAGACTCGTCCTAGACCCGCAGCAAGGAGAGAACGCCCTAGGCGGACCAACCGATCCAATGATGATTTTGGAGAAAGAGAGTTCCCTGATGGCGACAGCAAGAGCCAAAAGAAGAGCACATACACACATGCACCTGTAGCTGAGCCATCCATATTCATCAGTGAAAAGCCCAAAGGTAAATCTGAATGCAGCTTTGAAGATCTAATAGATTTTTCAGATTCATTACCAATTTTTGATGAATATGATGATGAGCCAATTGAAAGTCTGATGAATTGTGAGGATACTTGTGATTTTCCTACTCCTGAATCTGAGTTGATGCTTGATAGTAAACTAACCTGTTTTGAGCCGGAGCTTCCGAGCAGTCTTGTTCTTAGTTCACAGGATTTTGAGGAAGAGCCATTCAACCATCCACATCATGGACGACTTCCTGGCACTAGGACACCTTTGGATGATGATCTAGGTCCTATCTTTGATGAGGAGGACGAACCTGGTCCAGTCTTTGATGAGGAAGCAACAAGCATCACATCCATCGCTATGGAGAGTCATCTATGCTTTGGTCCCGGCACATCTCCTCCCCCTTTGTCTCCTGATCTTCAAAGCACTGTGAGAACTCTGATTTGCTTAATTCTCTGCCTGACATGTTTGTCAAGATTAGTTCTCATGATGTGACTCGTTTTGGTCTTGACAGGATGAAAGAATTTTGTGTTTCAAAATCTGTTTTTGAAAACATAATTAATTTTTTAAAAATTTTTAAACCTGATGAACTTCTTGATCAGCAATGTTTTCAAAATTTCAAAGGCAACAATTCTGGAATTATTTTGAGCTTTGATCAATTCTTGGAACATAACAAAGGTTTTCATTCTCTTGAAAAGTCATTTGATCATAATTTGCAACAAACCAATTTTTGTGTTCCAAAATCTTTTGATTCATTTGTTTGCAAAGGAAATGGCTTTAATATGAGTTCTTCTAGGCATGAATTGATCACTGGTGTTTCGATTTCATCTTCTTTGCCTTGGACGAGTTCTTGCTTGAACAGTTGCTGGAAAATAAATCACTTGAAACTGAAACCGATTTTTATGATCTTTATTTCTGTGATTTTATTTGCAACCTGATCTTGTATGTTTTGAAATTAATAAAGCATGGCATTTTCTGAGATCATTTTGTGATAATTATGCTGTGTTGAGCCTTGATGATATTGTGGTGTACAATACTTTCTTTGAAAATCATCTTGATCCTTTGAAATTTGATTCTGAATCTAAATTTAAGCTTGTGTGTTCAGATTTTTGGAAAGATATGCACGTTCTGAAAATGTCTAATATTGTTGCATGTCTTGAGAAAATTATGGTCTGTAACATCTATTTTGATGAGCATCTTAAAAGGCTGAATTGTGTGCTACTTGTTCTAGGAAAAGATATCTTGATTTTTGATTTAAACAAGTATCTCTCTTCCACATATGATCCTGGTCTTTTAGTGTTTGTTTTGAGTATCCAGGAAAGACAGGTTAAGCCTCTGAGAAATGAAAGCATTGACCGTGCTCAACTGATGCGGCCATCAAACCAGTGGTTGAACCAGAGGTCAACCAAGCAGTCCAAACCGGCCACTTTGGAGGTACCAGCGACATAGGTCCAGTACACGGCGTATATCTTGACAACCAAAAGGATTTTTGGAGTTAAACAAACTTTAATGGATTCTACACTCAAGAAGGAGTCCAGCCCAATTGGAATATCCAGAAAAGCTTACTGTACCAAGGAGTTATGAATTTTACAAACCAGAGGTTCCCCAGCCCATCCATCTGCGAGTACCCGACTTTTGAAGGAGATTCAAGCCCAATGAAGGAGCGGCCTGAACCAAAACCGATCATAGGATTCAAGAGGAGTCTCTCATATTTCCAGGAAGCCCAATATCAGGAGAAATGGCCACGGAATTATGAAGTTATGCCCAATTTGCCAGAACCGGTCAAACCAGTTCTACACTTGCCTCAATTGGAAGCTAACCGGTTCAATCAGCTTCAAACCAGACATTGGCGTCCAGGAGATCATTCCAACCAATCAGGAGGTATTGAAGAAGTCTTTAGCTACACCAGAGCCCAGGAGATTAGTTGGTTGAATGAAGAGTCACTTAAATCAAACCGGAGCTATTTATGGAAAGATTGGACAATCTATCGGTTTGATCATTTCCAACCAATTCCAATCCGACCAGAAGACATCAGGACTAAACCAGGACGTCCAGGAGACATTATAGGAGTTCAAGAAGAGTTCCATGAGTTCATACCTTGCACCAGCCCCCATTGGATCAGGAGGATCCACACTTACACCAAAACTGCCTTATTTGGAGATTCTTGCAATAAAGCTCCAACAGCTCTTTCTCTTCAGATCAGGCACGACTTCAGCTCATTCCAGACAGTAAAGAAGATTCCCAGGAAGCTCACTTATCCCCTTAAACCATCCAGGTTCAAGAAAATATCAAGATACAAGATCATCTCTTTGAAGAGAGCACAAATCAAGCTAAAGGCTAGTTTCATGGAGCCATCAAAGCCTTTTCTTCCAAGACTTATGTTTCGATTTATTTTCTTTTCTTTTGTCATTTTTAGACTGTTAGATAGTCCCAAGGTCGAGCCTATATAAGCTCAGTAGTTGTCTTTGTAATAATCACCCTTGAATTTATGAATGAAAATGCAGTTTTCTAGTTTTCTTAAAACTATTGTTTGAAGTCTTTTGAGTTTGTGAGAAGCAGCTCTTGAGCAACCAGGCTTATCAAAGTCTCCTTTCACAGAGCTTTGTGGTGTCTATTCAATCCATTTCGTCCATCATCCCATCTGGTTGAGAGATTCAATCAAACCTTCATCCGCAAATCCACTTCAATCCATCATTTGATCAAGCTGAGAGTGATACACATCCAGCAGCTTGATTCCACCATATCTATCATTTATCTTTGTTTATTTACTCTGATTTATTCTTCATATCATTAGCATCTTATTCATATTTCATTTGTTTCTGTTTTGCTTCATAAAAACTCATAAAAACTCATAAAAATCTATCTTCTTTGTTTTCAGGTTGAACCTCAGTTCATCAAGTCTTATAGTCTGATTTCCAGGCTGTATCATTTGGTATCAGAGCTCAAGCTCCTGACTAAGGTAATATCTATCCTTGCATTTCATATTTGCTTGCATTTGTTTTGTCTTTATAAATCAAAAAGCCATAAAAAACAGTTTCTGCATTTTTGTGTTCTTGTTGCATTCAAAAAAAAAAATTATAAAAAGAGGAAGACAAGTTTATTTTCGGGTAGATCATCTAGGATTCAAGTTTTACTCATTAGTTTGTTTGCATTCATTGCCCAGCTCCATTTGCCATTTTTTTTGTTTGATTTTGTGCATTCATTTCAAAAAAAAAAATCTGCATTTTGCATTTATTTTGATTCTTGCATTGAAAAGTTTTCAAAAAAAAAATCATTGTTAGTTTCTATTTCCATATTTTTTCTTTAATTGTGTTATTAGCATTCCATATTTGTTTTATTTCGAGATTGCATCCAGAAAACCAAAAGAAAAATAATTTTTTTGCATAGTTGATTTCATTTCGGTTCATATTTGCATATTTATCGGTTTAGTTTTAGTTAGCTTGCATTGGGTTTATTTTGGTTCAATCAGATTTCTCTATTCTTCACTTGATCTTGAAAGTGGTTTCAGGAAGCCATGGTAGGAGAAGCACACAACCAATATCAGATGGCCAAAAAGAACCAACATTTGACAGCTTTGCAAGAGGTTGAACAGATTGCTCAGTTGAGGAAAAGAAGAAAGGCACAAGGCCAACGTCCACAGCCAGGAGAAAGAAGATTTGGAGATACACCAGAGGCTGTCGATGTCGAGCCCAAGCCACCAGATCCTTCAAGGATCAATAAAAATCCAAATTCTAAAACCCCCAAACTTAATGTTGTTAATTCTCATTTTGATTATAACTCTTTTGCTAATAAAGTTGAACTCTTTAAATTTTCAGGAAAAAGAGGTTATCTTAGATGGGAGAGAAACCTTGATGAATGGTTTCATTACAACAACATCATGAAGGAAGAGAGGCTAGCTTATGCTACTGATCTACTTAGAGAAGAAGCCTTCAAATGGTGGGTACAAGAAGAAGATGATAGGAGGTTTTACAAGGAGCCAACTATCAAAACGTGGAGAGCTCTTAAGGAAGCCATGAGACATGAGTTTGCACCAGAGTTTACAAGTTCTGAAATTAAGGAACTTTATCCAAGGAGGTATCCAACTCATGGTTCCAAAGAAGTTAGAAAAGTTGTTGCACAAGAGAGTAAGAGAGGCTGGTCTCAACATGCCAACTTGCAACCAAACCAGGGGCACGCCATTGTCCAATGCCTAGACCAGAAAAGTGACATCCCAAAGGCCATGGAGAGTAGAAGTGTGATACACTAAAAATGAATCCTTGCTACTGCCAAGTTAACATTTGCAATTGTAGTACTTGAGATTCAAATCCAGAGGACCAGTCTACACTCTAGTTCTATAAGTTTCAGAATCAAGCTAAGAAGAAAATATGATTTGGTTGAAATAGGCGATAGTAAACAAGCAAATTAAACACGAGATTGATTCAATTAAACAAAAGCTAGCCTAGGGTATTTCATTGGGTGTTGAATTGGAGCAAAACAATTATTCAAGCGCGATGAAGTGCTTTCTAGAACTCGGATCACTCAGCTGGAACACTCCACTATCGTGGTAGTGATCGCTTTGCAGATCGATCTCACCACCTAACTGTCGTTGGGATGAGGATCGATTGCAAGCTTTAGAGAACAGGTCCGATCAGTTCACTTACCACCCTAATATCTACTTTCGCTGATTAGGGATACTAAGCTCATTCAATACATGTCAAGTTATCATCCTAAGCGGTTAACTAGGTGATGAACTAGTGATCTAACATCAAGTGATCAGTTTAATGAAAGCAGTAAGAACAGTATGAATGAAGAACAGTTATGGATCGCTTATCTATGTTTAGCTCATGTCTCAACACCCTAAAAACCCTAGGCGAGCAAGGTCACTACTCGATCATGATGCACATAAACAAAGACATAGATCCTGAATAAAATTGCATAAGAACAGAGTATGAAACAATAGGGTTCAGATGATCTTCTCTATGAGAGGATGGATTCTTCTCCCTTACAAGTTGCAGATCGCAATACTCAGTGTTCTCTTGTAAAAACTAGCGTAAGAAAATAGAAAATAGATAGATGGCGTTTTATATGGAGGCGCCAATCAGAAGAAAAGAGACTAGGGCAACAGGGCTTTAATTCCCGAAATAGGAGTTTCCATATTCGTCTGGAACAATCTCCGAATCACTCCGTCTGCTTGTTCCGCTTGAGAGAGAACAGTCTCGGGACTGTTCTCTTGAGTGTTCTCCGCAGGAATGCTCCAAAAGGACTTCTTTTCATCAGGCACCATCTCTTCTTTCTTCTGCTAACTCCAGACCTGTAAAAGGTCAAAAAGAACTAGACTGACACGAATTAGTGACTTGAAACAAATGAAAACATATATACAATGATGTGAAAACACCATATATCAATTCCCCCAGACTTAGATCCTTGTTTGTCCTCGAACAAGGCAAGTACTAAGAACAGGGAGAAAGGTTTGAAAGCGTGGGAACTCGCTTATTCTCAGCAACCATACTCTTACCACAAATCTCTGAACCATACAAGCTGTAGATTAGGACCACACACACTTAATGAGAACCCCCCTGATCGCTGTTCGAAGATCGTCTCCTTACTCTACATCTCAACCTGAAAAGGCAACACTTTCGAGACAAAACTCCTTATGTTCAATTAAGATCAGCGTGAGCTTCTTGTCACAGGCTCTTCTCAGAGAGAACGGGCTAGGTATAGAACAGGTTAACTTTTATGGTGGAGTTTAAGAGTGTTTAGGGTTTACCAAGAGCGGGTGCAGAATATCGCACAAAATGGTCGTGAGAGGACGGCTCCATTGAGGTCCACAGTCCTTACTCATCTCTGCTAATCGGACTGCTCTCGGATAGATCGATCATAGGACTGCTCTGCGCAATTCAACTTCCCCTTCAGAACACTTCACTGAAACCACCATTACTTTTTCAACTTCCCCAGTGGCATGCATCATAGATTCTTCCCCTTCTCGTCACCAGTAAATCAAAGCAAAAACAGAAATATATATATATATATATATATATATATATATATTTTTATATATATGTACTGAATTACAAAATGCTGGGGTGACGAGCAAGGAGGTAACAAGTGATGTACATGATGCCACTGGTGATTCATTCTGGTCTGTTCTAGCCACTTACATCTCGTTGTTCTCCATGGTATCGGAACAGGCACCTCGGTTGTTCTGCCTGCTTCCACTGTGTGAGCATTGATGAGTAAGAACTGCGTCGATCCTTTCCTCTCCGACCTTTTTGCACATATCTGCACATAAAGTACTAGAAAAGCAAATGCATGAGGGTGGAATTAAAGGTCAGGGTTCAAGGTGGGAACTAGCTAAAGATGAGCTAGCCACTCAGGAACAGCAAGAGGGATAAAAATCAGATAAGAAGTCCTGAGTGTAGTTCTCATTCTACCCTGATCTAGTGCCCATGACAAGAAGAATTAAAGTCCAGATTAGGTTCAGATAAAGTGGAGTTAAGTCTGCCCAGTGTAACCTGATCGGTATAGAACTTCTGGAGTGTCAAATGAGATAAGGCAGGGTGTTCCAGGTCCATGTGTGGGTCTTTCACCACTGCTAAGGTCACTGAATAAGAAGGTTAAAGCACGAGGTGGTTAAAGAGCATCACAAAATAAGGTCCTGATTCCCACAATAGTTTTGACTGACTCGATCCTAAAGACTGACTCGATAAAAACATAAAAATGACACAAGGACTGACACAAGCGAATATAGTACAATCGCTCCCCCAGACTTAGTTCACACCATCCCTGGTTGTGAAAATAAATCAGAGGAAGCTGAAACAAACCAAACAGAAGCAAATAACATGAAAAATAAATAGTTCAGATGGATAAGACAAGGGATAGAAATAGTCCTTTCGGACTCAGTCTGAATCGCCGCTACCAGAGTGACCAGCTGTCCTCCTGTTCCTCGGCAGTCTCTCTGCTCCAGTCGATGTTCCCGCGTGTTCCTTGCCTGGGTGCCTTGTTCTCTGCGGCGTACGCTCCTCCTGCGCTCCAATGCAGCCGCCTGTGATCGCTCTGAGTATCCTCTTCATGAGGCTGTTGTTCTTCTTCTGTGAATCAACCATCCAGCGTCTGTAGGCGTGATCATCAGTCACATCAGTGAAGTGCTCCAAGTCATACTCACCATCAGCCGGTGGAATCACATGCTCCATATCATCCATGTCTTCATCATCGTGCTGAACCGGTGCCTTCGGATCATCGCAGAGGTGCTCTTCAGCGAGTGGGAACACTATGTTCTCCAAGGATAAGAAGTCTGTGAACCCAGGCATAGGGAGCTTGCAGTACAGAGGGTTCCCTTCTTTATCCTGGAACCTGTAGGTGGTCTCGTCGCGCAAGATGTGGCATGCGATCAGGTAAGGAGTATCGATGTACTCTATCGCAGAGACGACCGTGTAAGAGCTGAGGTTGATGTTGAAGTGCTGGAACAAGGGTGTGAGCAGACTGCCGCAACGATCCTTCTTATCATCAGTCCGAACCAGTGTGTCTCTGCGGTCAGCGAACATGGAGATGAGATGATACCCTGGGTTGGTCTTGACTTCCTTGATCGGGGTGATGTTCTCTCTGTGCATCTCATCCTCAAGTCCCGTGTAGAGAACCTGGAGCTCTCCATTCGTGATCTTGGAGGTGTACTCCTTCGCGAACAGGACATTGGACACAATCTTGGCGATGATCCGGATAGCAGGGTTCCGGATCTGCGACTGGTAGGCTTTGCGAGAGGTGAACTTGCCGGCTGCGATGAGATCCCAAAAGGTGTCTGCCGGCTTGAACTTCTTTTCCAGTGAAACCCCCTTTGGCGTGTCTGCAATCTCGAGCAGTGTGTTCAGATCGTTGAGAGAGATGGTGCAGAACTTGCCATCAGCCATGAAGGAGAAGGAGCAGTTCTCGTATGTAGGCGCATTGGGGTTCTGGTAGGTGATCTAGCACGTCGCGAGCACTTGCCTGACAAATCTGGTTACAGAGCATGGGCCTGGTAGCAGAGAGGCATGATTCCCATAGCTTGCATCGTGTCGAACACCTCAGTATCAAGGCCTATAGTGCCTAGTGTTGGCTGGTGCACGAATCGGGTGGGCAAGATCTCTGCTAGGAGGAGCCTGTTGTATATCGCTGCCGACTCCTTGTCCCATCCCTCAACGTTGAAGTCAAGGAGAATCGGATCATTGAGGTCGATGGGCGCTCTCTCAGTCTTGTTCGGCCACAGGTACCCAGGTGGAGCACTCGCGGCTGGAGAAGCAGTGCTCTTGGTGGCTCTTGCGCATCTTTGGAGGCATCTACAAGACAAAAACAAAATCCAATATCAGCACAGTTCGTTGGTTGTTTTAGAAACGATGGAACAATCCAATCTTCTTATTTAGCCCAAGTCCATCGATTACTAGACAACCTACACAAGCCTCAATCCCAACAATACAAATCGCAAAGGCCAATAAGTACAAGTAACAATCGGTTCTTATTCCATTCAAAATCAACCATGAATTCAATCCTAGTAGCAAATATACTATCAAGAGCTACAATCTAGGATGAAATCGCAAGCATAAAGGAAAAAGAGGATCCAAGAAATCACTCCCAATTCGCGATTTGCATGCGCAAAGAGGGGGAGAGTTCTTGTCCGATTACCTTGATTGGAGAAGTGAATCCTGCAAAACAACCCAGTCTCAAGAGAATCCCAAGAGGTTAGAATCAAAATCGATGAGAAAGAGGGAGATGAGAGTTTGCGATTTTAGGGTTCTAAAAAGGGGGGGGGTGTGCGGCGAGAGAGATGAAGTGGGGAAGTGGAATGTGTGGGTTTTTAAAAACCAATCAAAACCGTTTCCCCTTCCTTTTTTTTTTTTTTTTTTTTATTATTATTTTTTTTTTTGGTTCGAGAACTTATCTGGGAACAATCGGCGGAACAACCGCTGGAGTGCTCTCCTGGAGTGATCTCGAATTTTCTTGATTTTTCAACCTGCAAGTTAGTTCCTAGAAAGATAAAGACAAAAAGAAAACAATATTTACACTCACCAGTGGGTTGCCTCCCACCAAGCGCTTGTTTTCTGTCACTAGCTTGACTTCAATGGACCGATTAGGCTTGAGGGAGATCGCTTAAAGGTGTCTCTACCCCTTCAGCGATTGTTGTGTCAGCAAGATATGGCTTGAGACGCTGACCATTGACAACAAATTCTCTCTTTTGTGTCCAGCAACACAACAGCTCCATAAGGGCGAACCTCCTTGATGGTGAAAGGTCCAGACCATCTAGATTTAAGCTTTCCAGGGAACAGCTTAACCCGTGAATTGAAGAGTAAGACCTGATCGTTCGGAGCAAAGCTTCTGCTGATGATCCGCTTGTCGTGGAACGCCTTGGTCTTTTCCTTGTAGATCTTAGAACTCTCATAGGCCAGATGCCTGATCTCCTCCAACTCGTGGATCTGAATGGTTCGCCTCTCCTTGGCAGGTTTGATGTCGAAGTTGAGTAGTTTGACAGCCCAAGCCGCCTTGTACTCTAGCTCAACAGGTAGGTGGCACGCCTTGCCATAGACCAGATGATAGGGAGTGGTCCCTAAATGGGTCTTGTAGGCTGTTCTGTACGCCCAGAGAGCATCGTCAAGCTTAAGGGACCAATCCTTGCGGGTGGTGTTGACAGTCTTCTGCAGGATGTTCTTTATCTCTCTGTTTGAAACTTCCACTTGACCACTTGTTTGAGGATGGTAGGCGGTTGCAACCTTGTGTTTCACACCATTCTTGCTCAGCAATCCTTGGAACAACTTGTTGATAAAGTGAGTTCCACCATCGCTTATGACCACTCTAGGCACTCCAAATCTTGGGAAGATGATGGAGGTGAACATCTTGGTTACAACTCGCGCATCATTGGTTGGACTAGCAATCGCTTCTACCCACTTGGAGACATAGTCCACAACAACTAGGATGTACTCATTCTTGTGTAAGACTGGGAAAGGTCCCATGAAATCGATCCCCCAGCAATCGAACACTTCAACTTCCAAGATGTAGTTCTGAGGCATCTCGTTTCTCTTGCTTATACTCCCCATCCTTTGGCATGAATTGCATCGAGATATGAAGGCGTGAGCATCTCTGAACATAGTGGGCCACCAGAAACCGGCTTGGAGGATCTTGGAGACAGTCTTGAAGGTGGCAAAGTGACCAGCATAAGAGGAACCATGGCAGTGGTGAAGGATCCCTGGAATATCAGCCTCTGGAACACATCTCCTGAAGATCCCATCCTTGCCTTGCCGATAGAGATACGGCTCATCCCAGAAGTAGTGCCTTGCCTCCCTTAGAAATTTCCTCTTCTCATTCCCAGTGAACCTCAAAGGCTCTTTCTCAGCTGCCAAGAAGTTGGCAATCTCAGCAAACCATGGAAGGTTCGGGTACTCCTTCTGGATCACTGCAACGAATGCTCCTTCTACGCGGGAACAGTCCTTGATGGCAGGTGACGACTGCTCCATGTTGCGCAGACCAATCGCATTGACGTACTCCATCGGTTTTTCCACATCAAGAACTGTCTCATCTGACACTTTCATCCTGGAGAGATGATATGCTACTCCATTATCAACCCCCTTCTTGTCTCTTATCTCTAGATCAAACTCTTGGAGCAAGAGAATCCATCTTAAGAGCTGCGGTTTAGCATCCTTCTTCGTGAGTAGGTACTTGAGAGCCGCGTGGTCTGTGTGCACAATCACCTTTGATCCAACCAGATAGGATCTGAACTTCTCAAAAGCGAACACAATGGCAAGGAGTTCCTTCTCTGTGGTTGCGTATCGGCATTGAGCTTCATCCAAAGTTCTGCTTGCATAGTAGATCACGTGAAGCTTCTTGTCTTTACGCTGGCCAAGGACTGCTCCCACTGCAAAATCACTTGCATCTGTCATGATCTCAAAAGGGAGATCCCAGTCTGGAGGTTGGACAACTGGTGCACTGACTAGAGCTCCCTTGATCGTGTGGAATGCGGCTAAGCAGTCACTGTCAAAGGCAAACTGAGCTTCCTTGCAGAGCAACCGATTTAGTGGTCTCGCGATTTTAGAGAAGTCTTGGATGAACCTCCTATAGAAACCAGCATGTCCCAAGAAACTCCTGATTCCCTTCACTGAAGTTGGTGGTTGCAGACTCATCATGACCTCGATCTTTGCCTTGTCCACCTCAATGCCTTTCTCGGATATCTTGTGTCCCAGAACAATCCCATCTCTCACCATGAAGTGGCATTTCTCCCAGTTCAGCACCAGATGCTTCTCCTCGCATCGCTTCAGCACCCTGCACAAATTTGACAAACAGACATGAAAGGAGCTTCCATAGACGCTGAAATCGTCCATGAAAACCTCCATTATGTCTTCGATCAGATCAGTAAAAATCGACATCATGCATCGCTGGAAGGTCGCTGGAGCATTGCACAAGCCGAAGGGCATCCTCCTGTATGCATATGTTCCATAAGGGCATGTGAACGTCGTCTTCTCCTGATCATCTGGGTGGATGGGAATCTGAAAGAAACCTGAATAACCATCAAAAAGCAATAGTGATGGTGGTTAGCCAATCTCTCAAGCATTTGATCAATAAAAGGAAGTGGGAAGTGATCCTTACGAGTCGCAGCATTCAACTTACGAAAATCAATGCACATGCGATGACCAGTAACTGTTCTAGTGGGGATCAATTCATTATTTTCATTGGTTATCACAGTGATCCCACCTTTCTTAGGCACTACATGCACATGACTAACCCACTTGCTATCAGAGATCGCATAGATCACACCTGCTTCTAGAAGTTTCATTATCTCTTTCTTTACAACATCTTTTAGATTCGGGTTTAACCTCCTCTGATGTTCTACAGAAGTCATCGATTCATCTTCCAGGTGTATTATATGCATGCACAGATCATGTGAAATGCCAGGTATGTCAGCTAGAGAATAACCCAAAGCCTTACGATATTTTCTCAGCTCACACAAAAGCAGAGCAGTCTCTGCATTGTTCAGGTCAGCATTCACAATGACAGGATATGTAGAGTTGGGTCCAAGAAATGCATACCTGAGTCCCTTGGGAAGGGATTTGAGCTCTACCTTTGGAGCTTTCAGCTCGCTCCATGAGTCATCGGTCTGGGCTGCCGGAACAGACGGGTTCTGAGGCGCGGTTGTTCCAGTCGCTGTGCTGGAGTCACTGTTCTCCCCCAGACTTAGATTCGCCACCATTCTCTCCATACTCCTGGCTGAATCCAGGAATTTGGCATAGGCATCAGCATCAACACTTTCCAAGCTCTGCTCGGCTTCAGCTCTGACTAAGGCGAGTTCAAGTGGATCCTCGGTGAGAATCTCCTCGATCATTCCTTCATGCGGCTCTAGCGGATCACCATCTTCTTGGACAGTGAAAGTTTGTCCATCCAGCATCGGCTTCTTGAGCATCTGATCCATCTCAAACTTCATCACAATATCTCCAAGGTGGAGATCAATCTTCCCTTGTCGGACATCAATGATAGCTACAACAGTGCAGAGGAATGGCCTGCCTAGGATCAGGGGATCATTGGAGTGTTCCTCGACTTCCAGAACAACGAAGTCGGCAGGAACAATTGTGTTTCCAACCAGAACTTGAAGATCTTCGAGGATTCCAACTGAGGACTTCACAGATCGATCAGCAAACACCAGTGACATCCTGGTAGGCTTGAAGTCTGTGTATCCAAGGCGCTTAGCCACAGTGTATGGCATGAGGTTTATGCTCGACCCTAGATCAACTAGTGAGCATGAGAAGAGTGTTCTGCCAATCTGAACCGAGAGAACAAATTTTCCCGGATCACCCAACTTCTTGATCCTTCTGTTCTGGAGCACCGCGCTGCACTCCTTAGAGACAATCATGAACTCGCTGTCATCAGATATCTTCCCAGAGATCAATCCCTTGACAAAGCTACGCATGGATGGTATCATCTGGATCGCACTCATCAGAGGGAGCTTGACAGTTAGGTCTTCCAGCATCTTCCTGCACTTTATCTCTTCCTTATCCTTGCGTTTAGCCTTAGCTGGAACAGGGTAGGGCACTTTCGGTACATACTGACGAGCAGGAGAAGGTGCTGCAGTCGGTGGAACAACCCCAGCGGGTCGCTCTGCTTCAGGCGGAACAGTCTCAGTAGGTTGTTCTGCTTCTTCCTCATCTGTGGGTACAGCTTCAGAAGGCTGATCCGACTCCTTCTGCTTGCCTTTCTCAGCTTATGTGAATCTCCTGGGGTCTAGATCAGGCAGTTGCTTTCCACTCCTCAAACCTACTGCATTGCACTCCTTGGGGTTCTTGTCTGTTTTTCCAGGGAGAGTGCCTTGTTGTCTCTTCACATTCTCAGAAGTCTGAGCAATCTGAATATCCATCTGTCTCATATGGCTTGAGACATTGTCATACTTCACACTCAGATCATTGAACATATGATTCATCCTGGTGTTGATGTCGTTTGTGACCTGGTTCAGTGCTTTCCCCTGGATCTGCTGTCTTTGGAGCAGTTGGCTCATCATATTGGCGAGGCTCTTCATGTCATCATGCGAATTGATATTACATGTATACGCACACCAATTAACCTAATGTGCACACTACCACAATCGAATGGTATGTCGATGTAGCACTTTAGGATCGAATCCACAGAGACCAACTCTTACACTTTATTTCTATTGGATCAAAATCAAGCTAAGACAAATATGGGGTTTTGATTTAAGTAGTGACGTGCAAGTAAAGTAGATGATTGCAAAGAGTAAATTCAATTTAAAGAGAAGCCAGTCTAGGGTTACTTCATCGGGTGCTAAAACTTGTGAGCTAAACAATTATTCAAGTGCTAATAAGAACAGTCTAGAACTCGGATCACTCAAGTAGAACAGTCCACTGTCGTGGTACTGCTCCCTATGATGATCGATCTCACCGTCTAACTGTCGTTGAGGTGAGAAGCGACAACAAGCAATAGAGATCAAGTCCGATAGGTTCACAGAACACCCTAATATCTACTTTCGCTGATTAGGGATGCAATGCTCATTCAAAACAGATCTAGCAACCTATTACACGGTTAATGAACAGGTTAAACCTATGATATAACATTAAGCGGCCAGTTTAATGCAAGCAATAAGAACAATTATGAATGAAGACAATCGAGTGATTCACTTATCTATGTTTAGCTCACGAAATCAGCACCCTAGAACCCTAGACAAGCTAGCCGACTACTCAGCCATAGCAACTGAGAACACAAATATAACAGATGAAGAAAACATGCTGAATCAATAAAATAAATGAGATAGGGTTCAGGATTCTTCTCAAGAGTGTAGAGATCCTTCTCCCTTTACAAATAAGTAAATCCCAACAATGGAGTCTTAGGGTCTGTTTCTCTATGAAAAGTAGCGTAGAATAGCGTAGAAAAATAGAAAAAGAAGTTATATCAAAAGCCACAGGCGGCCAGAGAGAAAAAGAGGATAATTAGGGCAAATCCCGAGATGTTGTATTTTCCTTATTTGTTGGGAACAACCGCGGGATCACTCTGTCTGCTTGTTCCGCTTGATCGGGAACAGTTATCAGACTGTTCTGCGTGAAAATCACCAAACTACATTGTTTTCTGCTTCTTTTGTTCCAGCAGGTCCATCTCCCATCCAGTGCAACTCCAGACCTGTAATGACTCGAAAAGGACTTGAAAGACTCGATAAAGACTTGAAAACCAATTAGAAAACATATATACAATGATGTATAAAACACCATATATCAATTCCCTCAGACTTAGATCCTTGTTTGTCCTCGAACAAGACCAAGTATCAAGAACAGGGAGAAAGGTTTGAAAGTGTGGGAACTCTCCTATTCTCAGCAACCATACCTTAACCACGAATCTCTGAACCATACAAGCAGTAAACTAGGACAACACACCCTTACCAGAACCCCACTGACTGCTGTTCGAAAATCGGCTCCATACTCTACATCTCAAACCTGAAAAAGCAACACTATCGAGACAGAACTCCCTACATTCATTTAAGAGCAGCGTGAGCTTCTCATCACAGGCACTATTCAGGGTAGACGGGCTAGGTGTGGAACAGGCTAATTTTATGGTGGAGCTAAAGAGTGTTTAAGGGCTACCAACTTTTCGTAGTGGATGCAGGATATCGCGCAAAATAGTCGTGAGAGGACGGCTCCATTGATGTCCACAGCCCCTTACTCGCTTTGCTATCTCAGGAGCGACTGTTCTTTTCGTTCGAGAACAATCATCAGACTGCTCCGCTCATCTGTCTGCTCCTCATCCCTTCATATTGATACCCACTCTTCTGCTCGACCTTTCCAGTGGCTCATGTATCCTGAATTCTTCTCCTTCTCCATCACCATATGCTAAATAAAATGAAAGATAGATTTTTTTTTTTTTTTAGTTTAATTTAATTTTTTTTTTTACAAGTACAAAAAGAGATGGTGAGGTGACGAAGAAGGAGGTAACATGTGATGTCAAGGATGCCACTGGTGGTTTTGATTCAAATCATTCTGGTTCTCCACCCATGTTCTTGAACAGCTCATTGGTTATGGAGTGCTTGCTCCCTTAATCTGCTTGTTCTCCTTTTGACTGAATCTGCGCAGCAGTAACGAGTAAGAGGCTGCGTCGATCCTTTCCTCTCCGACCTTTTTGCACATATCTGCACATATAACACTGAAAAAACAAATGCATGAAGGTGGAATAAAGGCTAAGGTTCAGGGTGGGAACTAGCTAAAGATGAGCTAGCCACTCAGGAACAACAAGATGGATAGAAAGAATAAGAAGTCCTGAGTGTAGTTCTCGTTTCCCTGATCTAGTGCCCATAACAAGAAGAATTTCAGTCAAGATTAGGTTCAAGTTATTTGGAGTTAAGTCTACCCAGTGTAACCTGATCGGCTGAGAACTTCTGGAGAATCAAGTGAGATATGTCAGGGTGTTCCGGGTCCACATGTGTGTCTTTCGCCACTGCTAAGGTCACTGAATAAGACAACTAAAGCACTAGGTGGTTAATGATCAACACAGAATAAGGTCCTAATTCCCACAAAACTTTGACTGACTCGATCCTAAAAACTGACTCAAACTGACTCAAGAGAAAAACAAAAGAAAGAAACGAGTTAGTAAACGACAAAGACCCTCCCCCAGACTTACTTCACAACGTCTCGGTGTGAAAATCAATCAGAGAGAAGGTGAAAACAAGAATTTACAATTTTTTTTGGTCGAGATACTTACCTGGAGCGGGTGCTCCGAAAAATTATGGGTGTTCTGTCGCCAGATTTTCACCTGGGCGGTTGTTCTTGGCTCCTGCAGAACAGGGAGCTCCGTTTCTGCAACCCATAATTTTTCGAAGTATCTCGAATTTTTCTGTTTTTTTTACCTGAAACTCAATAAACTAAAACGAAAATAAGGAAACAAAAACAAAACCAAGTTATATTTACACTTACCAGTGGGTTGCCTCCCACCAAGCGCTTGGTTAAAGTCACTAGCTTGACTTGGTGACATGGATCAGTCGGGTTGAGCACGAGGGCTTGTTCCAAAACAAGCTCCACAATCAGACATGTTCAGCTTCAAAACTCTGCTCAACAACCCTTTCACAGCAGCTTCTCCTTTCTCTTTCAGCTCATCAGTGTGAATAACTCTGACTTTAGAGAAAGGTTTAGAGGTACCCTTGCACTTTACCTCATACTCAATGGATTTCTCATCACACCAGTTAGGTGTCAAAGTCATAGTAGGATCTCCTTTGACCCTTTTCTTCTGAACTTTCTCTTTCACCCTTGCATTTCCACTGAGTTTCTTGGTATCAGTGTGAGGATCTCCATTCAGGACTTCCTTGAACTCACTGTTTTTACCAAGCTCCTTCCTTGGAACAACCTTCAGCTTTTCTCCACTGAACACTGAGATGCAAGAGGCGTGTAATTTTTGAAATCTGGTGGGAACAGCCTCATAGAAGATATTCTTGTTGATGTGGGAGAAGGAGACTCTCTTATTAGGCATATCAACGATTGCTCCCACTGTAGCCATAAATGTCCTTCCTAAGATCAAAGGCATCTCATGATCCTTGTTCATCTCAACAACCTGAAATTCAGTATGGAGAACACAGTCCCCAACTTGGACAGGAAGGTTGCGAATGGTGCCATAAGGAACTGCTCTGGAAGAGTTTGCAAAAGTCAGAGTCACCTTAGAAGGCTCAACATCAGCAATGCCTAACTTGTCTATAATCGCCTTTGAGACAAGATTCACACAAGATCCCGAGTCACAAAGAGCTTCCTCAAATTCTACTCCAGCAATAGAACATGGAAAAGCAAATTTTCCAGGGTCATCAATCTTAGGCAACACCTTCAGGTGTCTAGGTGGAATCGGATAGGGAACCTTAGGAACATAGACTCGCACTGGTGGAATATCAGTAGATCCGTCGGGAGCGGGAGCAGTCGCGGGAGCAGTCGCGGGAGCAGTCGCGGGAGCAGTCGCGGGAGCAGTCACTCTAATATGACATGTATACACACACCAATTACATGTATACGCACACCAATTAACCTAATGTGCACACTACCACAATCGAATGGTATGTCGATGTAGCACTTTAGGATCGAATCCACAGAGACCAACTCTTACACTTTATTTCTATTGGATCAAAATCAAGCTAAGACAAATATGGGGTTTTGATTTAAGTAGTGACCGGCTGTGCAGCTTGCTGATTAACCGGCTGTTTCTGGCTGTGGAATTGGGCATTCTGAGATGGGTTAAGGACAAAGGTTCTTCCCTGATTGCCATAAGGCCTTTGGTATCCATTGTTCTGACCCTGGTTCCCTTGAGCTTTATCGTCTGGTTTAGGGGCATTGAACAGGTGGGGATTGTTCCTCACGTTAGGGTTCGGGTGATAGTTCTTGAACTGCCATCCTTGCCCATTCACATAACTCACTTCATGCTGATCCTCAGCCGACTGATCCGCCTCTGATGTGCCTTCCGCGGTAGCTTTATCCTGTGGGGATTCTTCCATGATGAAGACCTGGTTCTGGTTACTCTTAATCAGCTGATCGACCTTGGCAGAGAGCTCATCAATCTTGCTGTTGTCGATGCTCTTCACCTTCTGAGTGCGATCAGTCTCGCGGTTATTGTCAGCTGAGCTTGAGGCCATGTTCTCAATCAACTCGAATGCACCTTGAGTGGACTGAGTCATGAAGTCTCCCTTACTGGCTGAGTTCAAAGCGTTCTTGTACTCCCAGCCTACTCCATCGTAGAACACTCCCAGCAGATAGTCTTCCTCAAAACCGTGATGTGGGCACTCTCTGCGGTAGACATTGAATCGCTCCCAAGCATCACAGAACGGCTCGTCCACCAATTGTTTGAAGGTCACGATCTTCTGTCTCAGAGCTGCCGTCTTTGATTTCGTGTAGAAGTGGCTTAAGAAGGCCTCTCGGACTTGTTCCCAAGTTGTGAGTAATCCCGTGGGTAGTGAATCAAGCCAGCGAGCAGCTTTCCCATCAAGAGAGAAAGGGAACAGAGTACACTTGATGTAATCGGGTGGTACTCCATTCGCTTTAGTGAAACCACACATCTTCTCAAAGTGCTCGATGTGGTCCATCGGTATCTCAGCAGGAAGGCCATTGAAGATCTTCCTTTGCACTAGACTTATCAAGGCTGGCTTGATCTCGAAGTCTTGCCTAGTGCACGGTGGAGGGGTTATGGCAGATCGCGTAGCAGGCAGATTACGCAGTAAGTTTCTCTGGCCGATCTGGACCACTTCCTCCTGTTGGTTCTGCTGGTTTGCAGCATTCAGAGCAGCTTGCTCGGCAGCAGCTTGCTGCGCTTGGATCGTCTGCTGCATCTGCAGCATCTGCTATTGCATGAGTGCAAACGCAGCAGTGAGATCATCTGGATGATCACCCATGTTGGTGTTCGTTGATCTCGGCTGTTGACGGTTCTGTCGTTCCAATCTCGCTAGTTCCTCGTTGGTAAGCTGATGCAATGGTCCTTGTGCGTTGCTCCGAGTATGTCTACTGGTCATGCACCTGGATCATCAGCTGTAACAAAGAAAATAACACGAGTTAGATGTCTTAGACTAGATATGAAACTGAAAATTAGAGGTAAAAAATCTGGTCCCGTCGCAACGGCGCCAAAACTTGATACACTAAAAATGAATCCTTGCTACTGCCAAGTTAACAGTTGCAATTGTAGTACTTGAGATTCAAATCCAGAGGACCAGTCTACACTCTAGTTCTATAAGTTTCAGAATCAAGCTAAGAAGAAAATATGATTTGGTTGAAATAGGCGATAGTAAACAAGCAAATTAAACACGAGATTGATTCAATTAAACAAGAGCTAGCCTAGGGTATTTCATTGGGTGTTGAATTGGAGCCAAACAATTATTCAAGCGCGATGAAGTGCTTTTTAGAACTCGGATCACTCAGCTGGAACACTCCACTGTCGTGGTAGTGATCGCTTTGCAGATCGATCTCACCACCTAACTATCGTTGGGATGAGGATCGATTGCAAGCTTTAGAGAACAGGTCCGATCAGTTCACTTACCACCCTAATATCTACTTTCGCTGATTAGGGATACTAAGCTCATTCAATACATGTCAAGTTATCATCCTAAGCGGTTAACTAGGTGATGAACTAGTGATCTAACATCAAGTGATCAGTTTAATGAAAGCAGTAAGAACAGTATGAATGAAGAACAGTTATGGATCGCTTATCTATGTTTAGCTCATGTCTCAACACCCTAAAAACCCTAGGCGAGCAAGGTCACTACTCGATCATGATGCACATAAACAAAGACATAGATCCTGAATAAAATTGCATAAGAACAGAGTATGAAACAATAGGGTTCAGATGATCTTCTCTATGAGAGGATGGATTCTTCTCCCTTACAAGTTGCAGATCGCAATACTCAGTGTTCTCTTGTAAAAACTAGCATAAGAAAATAGAAAATAGATAGATGGCGTTTTATATGGAGGCGCCAATCAGAAGAAAAGAGACTAGGGCAACAGGGCTTTAATTCCCGAAATAGGAGTTTCCATATTCGTCTGGAACAATCTCCGGATCACTCCGTCTGCTTGTTCCGCTTGAGAGAGAACAGTCTCGGGACTGTTCTCTTGAGTGTTCTCCGCAGGAATGCTCCAAAAGGATTTCTTTTCATCAGGCACCATCTCTTCTTTCTTCTGCTAACTCAAGACCTGTAAAAGGTCAAAAAGAACTAGACTGACACGAATTAGTGACTTGAAACAAATGAAAACATATATACAATGATGTGAAAAACACCATATATCAAAGTGTCAGCCAAAACACTTTGATCAGAACCAAAGCAAAACCATTGCTAGATACTATGCAAGTAAAGGCCAAGGTAAGTCCTATACTTGATAATTTGGTTTATGAATCTTCTCCCACTGGTATGAGTCACTTGTCTTTGTCAAAGAATGTTAAGACAGGTCCTGAGGTCCAGCAAAATCCGAACTCCACATCCTTGTTTGAACCCAAAGTTCACAAAGAATTATTTCCAAGGAACAAGGAGATTTTTAGACCTCAAAAAGGAGGACACATCAAGCCAAGGTAGGTCTTCTGATTTTAAAATTCTGAAAGATCAGGCATATTTTAAATGTCATAAAATAGGACACCTTACTGAAGCTTGTCCTATTAAACATGTATTGAGAGAAACATCACTAGAAACTGAAACTGAAATTTTTAAAATAAGTGATAGTTTTATTCAGTCTGATTTGTCAAAGGGTATTGTATCAGGAATTAAGGAGCATGAACTTAAAAGAGAAGACCTATTCTACCAGCATGGCATTGCTAAAGAGGAGGAAGCCATAAGTGAGGCTGGAAGAAATGATTTGTTGCTTAAAGAAGCAAAACCAGTAATCAAAGTATCAAACCAAGGTAAGTGTTTAACATCATCTTTAGATACTGGTTTAAATTTTTATATTCTTGGTACAGGGATACCAGATGAGAGCTCTATGCTTACTGAAGTGCCAAGGGCCGAGCCAGACCCTGAGATCAATCAAAATCCACACCACAAGTGGAAACCAAAATCTGAACAAAGAATTGTTCAAGTGCCAAAACCTGAGGTAAATTTCACTATAGATCAGAGTGCTATTATTATTTCCATGATAAGATTAATGCATTTGTCTTGTCCAAGGGAAAGTGAAATAGGTACAGGAGACAAAGGTGAGAACAAGCCAAACAAAGAAATCAAATTTCTTGCTGCCACAGCTGAAAATAATGTTCTTTGTTCTTTGCTTTCATCAGTTTATAAATTCCTTTACTTTGGTATAATACACTTATCTTTGCCAAGATGTTTTGACCCATGTATAAGCAAAGAGAAAGGCAATCCAATTCGTGATGTAGTCTTGCAAGAAGAAGCCTTAACCATGTTGTCAATAGATGCTGTCCATATTAGTGATGCTGAACTAGTATCATTCAGATTCAGCAAGGGAAGTTTCTCTGATCTTAAAACATCTATGACACTTGATTATTCAGATATGATTCACTTGTCTTTGCCAGAGAGTTTTGATCCAGGAATAAGACCAGAAGATGATCATATCAGCCTAGGTAAAAAGGTGCAAGAAAGGCAGCCACCAATCCAAAGCTGTCCAAAGAAGAATTTAATTCTTCATCATGCTGATGCACCTATGGTAAATTCGACCATATCACATTCTGTTTATAAAACTCCTATATCAGATATAATTCATTTGGTCTTTGCCCAGAATGTTAAGAATTTTTCAGGTTGCAAAGAAGAAAGCTTTAAAGATATCCCACCGGATACTCTTTTATTGCTTGGAGAATCAGTCCCAAAGATGGTCAGAACCATCAACTCCAAAAGAGTGGAGAACCATCATCTCCAGAAGAGAAGAAATGACAATGTCCAGGCCAGAGGCGTGATCATTTCCCATTTCTTTAAAGAAGAGCCATCAGATGCACAAACCATTACCAAACCAAAATTGTATCAAGGTAAGGTCCTAAACTCCCAAATGAGAACGAAACCTGACTTGCTCTATTGTGGTGTATCAGGTTATCCAGTTTTGAGGTCAAAACCTTCACAAGGGGGAGGGAATGATGCGGCCATCAAACCAGTGGTTGAACCAGAGGTCAACCAAGCAGTCCAAACCGGCCACTTTGGAGGTACCAGCGACATAGGTCCAGTCCACGGCGTATATCTCGACAACCAAAAGAAGTTTTAGTGAAACAAGTTTTAATGGATTCTACACTCAAGAAGGAGTCCAGCCCAATTGGAATATCCAGAAAAGCTTACTGGACCAAGGAGTTATGAATTTTACAAACCGGAGGTTCCCCAGCCCATCCATCTGCGAGTACCCGACTTTTGAAGGAGATTCAAGCCCAATGAAGGAGCGGCCTGAACCAAAGCCGATCATAGGATTCAAGAGGAGTCTCTAATATTTCTAGAAGCCCAATATCAGGAGAAATGGCCACGGAATTATGAAGTTATGCCCAATTTGCCAGAACCGGTCAAACCAGTTCTACACTTGCCTCAATTGGAAGCTAACCGGTTCAATCAGCTTCAAACCAGACATTGGCGTCCAGGAGATCATTCCAACCAATCAGGAGGTATTGAAGAAGTCTTTAGCTACACCAGAGCCCAGGATATCAGTTGGTTCAATGAAGAATCACTTAAATCAAACCGGAGCTATTTATGGAAAGATTGGACAATCTATCGGTTTGATCATTTCCAACCAATTCCAATCCGACCAGAAGACATCAGGACTAAACCAGGACGTCCAGGAGACATTATAGGAGTTCAAGAAGAGTTCCATGAGTTCATACCTTGCACCAGCCCCCATTGGATCCGGAGGATCCACACTTACACCAAAACTGCCTTATTTGGAGATTCTTGCAATAAAGCTCTAACAGCTCTTTCTCTTCAGATCAGGCACGACTTCAGCTCATTCCAGACAGTAAAGAAGATTCCCAGGAAGCTCACTTATCCCCTTAAACCATCCAGGTTCAAGAAAATATCAAGATACAAGATCATCTCTTTGAAGAGAGCACAAATCAAGCTAAAGGCTAGTTTCATGGAGTCATCAAAGCCTTTGCTTCCAAGACTTATGTTTCGATTTATTTTCTTTCCTTTTGTCATTTTTAGACTGTTAGATAGGCCCAAGGTCGAGCCTATATAAGCTCAGTAGTTGTCTTTGTAATAATCACCCTTGAATTTTATGAATGAAAATGCAGTTTTCTAGTTTTCTTAAAACTATTGTTTGAAGTCTTTTGAGTTTGTGAGAAGCAGCTCTTGAGCAACCAGGCTTATCAAAGTCTCCTTTCACAGAGCTTTGTGGTGTCTATTCAATCCATTTCGTCCATCATCCCATCTGGTTGAGAGATTCAATCAAACCTTCATCCGCAAATCCACTTCAATCCATCATTTGATCAAGCTGAGAGTGATACACATCCAGCAGCTTGATTCCACCATATCTATCCTTTATCTTTGTTTATTTACTTTGATTTATTCTTCAAATCATTAGCATCTTATTCATATTTCATTTGTTTCTGTTTTGCTTCATAAAAACTCATAAAAACTCATAAAAATCTATCTTCTTTGTTTTCAGGTTGAACCTCAGTTCATCAAGTCTTATAGTCTGATTTCCAGGCTGTATCATCAACAGCCTGAGATTTGGAGAAGCTTTGTTGTCCAAACCGGCTACCTTGGAGATGCCAGCGACAGGGGTTCAGTACAAAAAGGATATCTCAACATTCATAAGCTCTTTTGACATGAATCCAAATTTATTGGAAAGCCAACTCACGAAGGAATGACTGAGGCTTGGAATCACTTGAAAAGCTTCGCGGATGAAGGAGATATGAATTTTTCAAACCAGAGGTTCTCCAGCCCATCTATCCGCGAGTACAAGATTTCTAAAGGAGATTCATGCCCAAGAAGGGAACGACCTGAGCCAAAACCGATCCTCCATGAACCAAAGGTGTTTTCTCACTCAACTACCTGTCCAAACCAAAAGCACTGTAAGGATTATGGTTTGATTGTCTCTGCTCTTAATGAAAATGTTTTGAAACCAAGTATTTTCAAAAGAAAACACATCTTTACTTGGTTGAAAAACGTTTTGTTTAAACATTTTCATGAGTTTTTTTCATTGAGCTGTGCTTTGAAAGAGATTTTGTGTAGAAACAAGCATGAACCGAATTTGCTTAGGCCAAAGAATTCTTTTGATTTCGTTCATGATGATAATCTTTGCAAATTTGGCATTGTCTCTTGCTTTTTCTATCCGTTTGACACCTTGGCCTAATTTTGAACTTCATAAATCAATTTTTCGTGATCAGTTTACTTGCTTGATGCTTGACCACATGCTTAATGATTATCCTAAGAGTTTGAATCATGATTTTGATGTCTTAAGGATAAATAAACCCCTTGATTATTTCTTTGTCAGATTTGATGCGGTTTCTTTTGATGTTTTAAAAATTCAGGATAAGCATGATCTGTTCCTAAGGAGAGCAAGCACTGATGGACGCCAAAGGGCTTGGATTTACTTGACGACCGCGAGTTCAAAACTCCAAGGAAGTTTCTCTCCAAATTTAGCCTTCATTGAATTTTGCTTGTTTTTAAAATTCTTTTTGTCTGATTCATTTTCTTTTGATTCAGATAAAATGGATTTGAGGACAAAATCCTCTTGAAGAGGGAGAGTATGATACGCCCTCGATCGAGCACCGACCTGTTTGGTTCAAGGACACGGCCCAAGGTGGCGACCTTGCCGACCAGCTAGACCTAGCCGAGGTTTTATTATCAGATTATGTCAATTCCCTTATCATCTATGCAATCTTGGAAGAGCTAAGGCCATCTGATGACACTTACATGGACGAGCTGATCGAGCTGAATCAAAGTGACAATTACCTAGCTGAGCTGGATGAGCTGAATACTCAAGTGAGCTGGAGTGACACTATAATGGACGTGCTGAGCTGGACTAACACTCACCCGGACGAGCTGAGCAAGTTGGTTCGATCTTCCGAGCTGGTTTGACCACCAAACCACATGAGAAGCAACAGAGACATATGTTCATTGTTCGAAGCATACCTTCTAAACCTTGATGTTTCTTCGCGTGAAACTACCTGGAGAATGTGTTCACCTCAATTATGGAACTCCTCGAAGAAGAATCAGATCAAACGGAGTTCATATGAGAGAGTTATGCCATGTACAAATCAGGTGATGTTCAGTTCCCGCGAATTCAGTCATGTGCGGATTCAAGATGGATTTCGACCAGGCCTCAATGGGACATGTCTTGGCCCATTTCAGGAGTATATTCTTCACTTTTCCAAGTCAAGGTCGTGGCTACATCAAGAGGCAGTCAAAGTTTCAGTAAAAGACTTTATTTAGTCAAGTCTTTGTTCTATTTTCAATGTCTTGTTTTTAGCACATTCTTCTTTGGATTTCTACAACTTGTAATCCTATAAATAATGCGTAAGAGCCACGAAATAAAGCAGATTGTTTTCCCTTTTTATGAGTTTTTACTCTCTGTTCTTTGTCAAGAACATTTCTAGTTTCTTTGGTGTGGTTAGCTCCAAACAAACGCCTCCTTCTCGTTGGACAGGTGCGTCACATCCGGCAACAGATCGAGTTTGCTTCCTTGTCGGACCTGTGAGTCATATCAGGCGACATTCAAGCACCTTGGCAGTATCATTGGGTCATTCCGCAACCCTTTGTGTCGTCATTCATTCCATCATTTCTCCATCGGAGATCATATCCCTTCGTACCGGTAGAGTGATCAGATTTAGGGTGTATCAGCAGCACTCGTGGCGTGGTGGATTTGTGATTTCACGGCCCTTAATTCTGCGGCGGTCTTGGTGATGTAATCGCGGAGATCGCATATCTCGGGATCCTCTCCAGCGGTTTTCCGAGCTTGTCGGCGTTCGTGGTGAGTAATCTCGGTTTGCCTTTCGGCCAGTTCCTCCTGTTCGATCCAGTAGAGATTTTCTTCTTCTTCTGTCATGGGTTTGTCAAATGGAGAACTTTCCAGTGCTGAACGGCTGCGGGTTCTTCTCGGAGGGACGTCGGCGTCTTCCTCGTAGTCATCGCTGGGCTCCAAGTCGATACGCTCGATTTCATCCTCCTTTGTGTCCTTTTCGGATGTCGGAGGTTTTTCCGAGTTGTCCTTGGTGACAGGGTATGTTTCGCTAAGGTTTTGTCCGGAAGGACGTTCCTGCGAAGTTCCAGGCCTATCGTGTGGGGTTGCGAACTCGAGACTGCTTCCGCGGAGTTTGGTGGCTGCGAGAGGGAGAACCGCGCGGGACCTTGCCGTTAAGGTTTGAACCTGTTTGGTCAGGGTTTCCACGAGTTTATCATGCTCTTCCGACATCTTTTCGTAGGCGGAAAGCAGCTTTTTGAACTCATCGAGCGACGCGGCGTTAGCAGGTGCGTCAGCCGCGGAAACATCCGCTGCGGGAATGTTCAAGGCGTCCTTGGGTGCCCCGTTTAGAGGAGTTTGCAAGTTCGCTGAATCGTCGTTAGTCATGTCTGGTTGAACGTGAGCTGGTCGTGAGTAAGATTGATCCATACCCCCCCCCCTCCTTCTAGAGCCAAACTGTGGGAACCGAAATTCGCACTGTCAATATTTCGTATAAATAAGGAAATTAGAGAAAACCCTAATTTCCCAGAAGGTCCCGGATTTCTGAGAAACCACACGTCAAGCAATCAGAACACGACAATAACGAGAAAATAAAATAAAAATCGTAAAAAGAGAGCAAGAAGGGTTTTATTACGAATCTGCGTATGAGCGTAACAACAACAAGAGAACGTGCTTCGGCTACGAGAGCTGTCGGCGAGATCCCTAGTTCTAATACCCGAAGGTGACTTAACCTAATTGAGTCGCAGCTCGAAAAAAGAAAAACGGAAAGTTGCATAAATTGCTCTAAGTGCTAAGTTGCTCTGGAAAAGTGATCCCTCTATGCCTCTCGCCTTGAACTCCTTATAAACTCCCTCCAAGGTCGGTTTACGCTTCCCCTTTTTGCCCTTAAGCCATTATAGTCGAAAAAATGGGAATATTCCATTTTTTCGATCTTCATGATTATCTGCGGAAATTTTCCATTTTTTCCGCGGAAACTGATGCTTATCCTCCAAGCATAAACCGTCATAAGGTTTATGGGTTTTTAAGAAATCGTAAGTGGGCCTCGAATCAAATTTAGGACCTCTTTGGGCCGTATTTTTGATTTGAGACGTTTTTACGTTTTCTCCGATAAGGTTAAGTTTTCCGCGGTTTTATCGTAAACCAAACGGATGATTCCATTTGATCGAAAGTTCAAGAAACGGATAGTCGTGAGTTACGGAGAACGGCTATACGCATGGTTGAGAATGCATAGTTTTATGTCGCATCGCCATTTCGGAAGACTTCGGATATCTCGGAGAATGATCGATGTACAAACGCTCGATCGCTATAGCGACCGAACTTTGTCCGGAGCTCGGTCCCTATAGCGACCGAGCCGTGTCCGAGGCTCGGTCACTATAGCGACCGAGCTGTAATCGTAGGTCGGTCGCTATAGCGACCGAGCGTGATGTCGTGACCCGCTCGCTATAGCAACCGAGCTCTTGTTCGTGACCCGATTGCCATCGCGATCGGGTTTATGCCGTGGTCTGAGGTCCGTTATCCAAGTGTTTGAACCTATCGCAAAGCTACGATTCTCTTAGGATGCTTGTTTGCGGAGGTTTGGTCATTTGATAACAAAGTTCCGTTTGATTTTAAGAAATCATTACTTTCTTAAATCGTTGATTTCTTAAGTCGTTGATTAAGAAATCGTTGATTTCTTAAGTTGTTGATTAAGAAATCGTTGTTTTTAAAGAAATCAGTTGATTAAGAAATCGTTGTTTTTAAAGAAATCGTTGATTTCTTA